>NC_074670.1:31047178-31159678 GCF_029448725.1 Salvelinus fontinalis | reverse complement strand
ATTAGATGGGATAACTCAAAACTGAACTTAGATCAGTGTCTAGGGGCAACTTCATCCATACACTCCCTCGCTGACCCTGGCCTCATAACTCCCACGAAGGTTGACATCCTTGTCACTTGTCACTGATATTTCTGCAACAATGGCACTCATTCCGTCAAAGGCCTGACCTTCGCCTTTGGCAATCAGCAGAGGATGGTGTTTGTCAGTTTGTATGTGAGAGAGTGTGATCAGAAAAGCATGGCTCCAGCCTCCTAACATATTACCTACCATAGGGATTTTATGAAGGCATAACTCACCTCCATATTGGACTGGCTGCGTTCGAGCTGGGTGGACGAGGGTCAGCAGGAGGGTGTGGGTGTGTGTGTGTTCCACATTTGTGTCTGTGTCTTGAGAGTTTGTCTTTTCGTTGATGTATGGGAAGTCTGCTTTTACAACTGTTGTGGTCTGGGGGTGTAGAAGTATGAATGTTCTGATATGAAGGTATATCACCAGACTGATTTCCCCAGGTAGTCTCCCATCCAGGTTCTGACCATGCCCAGATGGAAGACAGCAGAGGGATACAGGGTGCTATGGATGCTGACTGTGACTGATGCTGGTCATAACTGATGTGGTCTATAACTTATGCAGTCTGCCAACTCAAGCATGCTCCCCAACAGATGCAGAACTTGTCATACCAGTAGTACACACTAACGTTTTCAACTGAAAAAGGAGAGAGAGAGAATACACGTATGGAAAAGAGAGGAGCGAGTGAAAGAGAAACATCTAACGGAGAGAGAACTAATGGGGGCGGTGAGAGGATAGAGCAGGACGAAAAGGAGGGAGGCTACTCTTGATGGATTGGCCCCTCAGGCTTTAGCTGCAGGCACAGAGACTACCCCTAGAGACACAGAGGTGTAGAGAGAGGGGGAGAAAGAGACATAGTTGGGAGGGTGAGAGAGAGAGAAAGGTAGACAAATTGAGGGGGGGGATTGAATGAAAGCAAATGGCGAGGAAGAGAGACGGTAAGAGAAAGTGTATGCGCGCATGTGTGTGTAGGTGTATATTCTCCAGAGAGACCTTAATGGGTTTGGAGAAGCCCGACACAGGGAGGTCATAAGAGATTGCTCCCGGCTTTCTCTGCCATTGTTTCTACCTCATTTCTGGTGTGTGTGTGTGTGTGTGTGTGTGTGTGTGTGTGTGTGTGTGTGTGTGTGTGTGTGTGTGTGTGTGTGTGTGTGTGTGTGTGTGTGTGTGTGTGTGTGTGTGTGTGTGTGTGTGTGTGTGTGTGTGTGTGCGTGTGTGTGTGCGTGTGTGTGTAGTGGAACACCTTGGGGTGACCGTGGCCTATTGAAGCCTGAGAGCTGACAAAACCTCCACAGTAGACTGATATTCCAGGGGGTTGCCTGTCATTGTACAGTGGAGCCAGAGTGTGGCACACAGTAGGAGGATAGTTTGAGCTCTAAAGAAAAATGTAGACTGGAGACAGAGACCGAGACAGACACAAAGGAAAACAAAGAGAGAAGAGAGATGATAGAGAGCGAGAGACAGCAAATTTGCGGTAGAGAGAGAGGTGAGAGGTACAAGGGATCATATCTGTGCTCACTGACTTCCTCCTGGGTCTTCCCATCCAAACAGAACAGATATGGATGGTTGCCGATGTGACACATTGAGGGAAACAAAGGGGAAATCAGGCAGAATTTGTCACATGAAGCGTAAAGCAACATGACCCTCTGTCATACAAATCCTCATGATTCATCAGCCGGCACGCCCAATTGTGTTGTGTTCGCTTTCCCAACCTATCAGTATCACACGCCAGGGCGACCAATTCTTACACACTCGAGCGGCGCGACCCTGTTAAGCGCTCTCTGAAGATGATGAGATGTGATTCTAAACTGAGATTCCCCTGAAAATCCTGATTCCTGTGTTATTTTGCTGGGCGGTGTGGTATAAAAATACAACCGGCCAGTACATCACGCACAAACGGTGAATATAGTAGATATATGAAAAAAATAAGAGGGGAACACTTCCACTGTTGTTCTCCAAGGTAAGAAAGAGACTATTACTGAAGCATTTTTTCACAAAGGGTCTCTAAAGACTCAGCACATACACCCTGTTACTGGACCCCTAGTCTCTCTCATGCTGAAGGGGACAAATAAATAGCCCTGTGTGAACTATTCAGTCTAAAAACAGATACACTGCTACATAACACAGCAGTCCATAGAGGTTTGAGTACCTGATGCTGTGTGTGTGTGTGTGTGTGTGTGTGTGTGTGTGTGTGTGTGTGTGTGTGTGTGTGTGTGTGTGTGTGTGTGTGTGTGTGTGTGTGTGTGTGTGTGTGTGTGTGTGTGTGTTGACTTCTGATGGTGCTGATTGAAGAGAGGTCATCTGACGTGAGACGGATGTCATGGATGCTATTGGTTATTTATGTAGTTAATATTTAGACGAGGCTGCCTCGCGCTAAGCAGCCGATCAGGGACACACCCATAAACCATAGTCGACACATTACAAGGCCTCCGCTCAAACACACTCATTCACTCAGACAAACACACACAGTCACGGACACACGCACAAACAATAGAGCACGAGACCCTCTAACATAAACCAACACATAGGCACACATCACACCAGCAGTGACATAAAGGCCTGGGGGTAAACTCAAACACACCACACCAGCAGTGACATAAAGGCCTGGGGGTAAACTCAAACACACCACACCAGCAGTGACATAAAGGCCTGGGGGTAAACTCAAACACACCACACCAGCAGTGACATAAAGGCCTGGGGGTAAACTCAAACACATCACACCAGCAGTGACATAAAGGCCTGGGGGTAAACTCAAACACACCACACCAGCAGTGACATAAAGGCCTGGGGGTAAACTCAAACACACCACACCAGCAGTGACATAAAGGCCTGGGGGTAAACTCAAACACACCACACCAGCAGTGACATAAAGGCCTGGGGGTAAACTCAAACACACCACACCAGCAGTGACATAAAGGCCTGGGGGTAAACTCAAACATACCTTGGTCAAACATCAAGTTTCATGTTTCAAGTTTTAATGTCACGTGCACACGTATAGTGAAATGCCTTTCTTGCAACCTCTAAACCCAACAATGCAGTAATCAATAACAGTGTAATACTAAAATGAACATAAGGTAGAACAACAACATACGAGAAATAGAAATAAGAATAACACAAAGTAAGTAAGCTCTATATACAGGGTCAGTTGCAATACCATATTTACAATTTGCAGGGATACTGGATTAATAGGGCTCCCGAGTGACGCAGCGGCACTCTAAGGCACTGCATCTCAGTGCTAGAGGCGTCACTACAGACCCTTGTTCGATCCCGGGCTGTATCACAACCGGCCGTGATCCAGAGTCCCATAGGGCGGCGCACAAATGGCCCAGCGTCATCTGGGTTAGGGGAGGGTTTGGCTGGGGTAGGCCGTCATTGTAAAATATGGATTTGTTCTTAATTTAACTGACTTGCCTAGTTAAATAAAGGTTAAATTAAAAATAAAGGTAGATATGTATAGTGTGTGTGTGTGTGTGTGTGTGTAGTCAGTATAAATGTGTGCGCATGTTGTGTGTGTGTGAGCAAATTAAGTGAGTGTGTAGGGTCTTGTGAGTGTGCATAAAGTGAAGGTCTGTGCAGCCATTTTGTTAGCTATTTAGCAGTCTTATGGCTTGGGGATAGAAGTTGTTCAGGAGTTTATTGGTGTCAGACTTGATGCATCTGTACTGCTTGCCGTGCGGAAGCAGAAAGAACAGTCTATGGATCGGGTGGCTGGAGTCTTTAACATTCATCCACTCACACACAACAAGGGAGGTAGAGAGCCATGGCGTGCTGAACAACACATACTATCTATACACTCTCCCACTAAGACGAGGGATCTGGGACCAGTGTCCCACACTGTTATATAATAAGTCATGACCCTAACCCAACCCTCTCCTTCCTGGGGTCATAGGTGTGATTCTAGGAAAACCACAGTAGCAAATACATCACACAGAACATGGGTGGAGATCACAGGGGGCTGTTAAGGGGAGGATTGCTCAGAATAATGGCTGTAATGGAGCGAATGGAATGGCATCCAACACCTGGAAACCATGGAAACCATGTGTTGGATGTATTTGATACCATTCCACGGATTACGCTCCAGCCATTACCACGAGCCCGTCCTCCCCAATTAAGGTGCCACCAACCTCCTGTGGTAGAGATGGGGCCTACACGTGGACATTCCCAGAGTCTGTATTGATGACCCAACATTCCTGCACGGGCCATACAGCATGCTGAATGGCTGAATATCTTCATCACAACATCCCTCGGTCAATATGTTTATCAGTCTGTTAATATGTTTGTCTGGCTGTGATAACTGATAACAGTGCTGTTGTCAATAACGGTTCACACAGTTGAAAGACGATTATTCACAAAGGACAGTTATGTTTGCAATTAAAATTCTAATCAGGTCCATGGAAATGCTGATACATTAAAGAGATGGGATTAGTGAAAATATATTTTATCTTACGAGAATAGCAGGTGAATCAATATCTCAAGATCGACATGCACTACTACAACTGTGTGGAGTCCGTTCAATAAATAGACACTGCTCTCTAGTGGTTCAAAACAGGTGTCAGTTATGTTTATTTCCTGTGGGTGTACTATGATACCATAACTATTGATATTGCGGTGACTCATTATATTTGCATTGAGGCACATTATGACAGTAATAATGTTAGGCACATTATGACTGAATGACATGATACAGGAAATTCTATCATTTCAGTTTTGATTTCATTGACTGAGATCCACAAATAGTTTTTGATGCAAGAAATGATATAGAATCTGACCTTTACGTTTGACCCTTGTGGTATGCGAGAGAAAATGAGATTGTGTGTGTCTGTCTGTTGGTGTGAGATACCCTGGCAGTATATTATTACCAGTCTGGTCAGCTTTCAACACAACTGGGTTGAATTTAAGTGTTCTTATGTCATTTCACACACATAGACATGTGCACGGACACACACACACACACACACACACACACACACACACACACACACACACACACACACACACACACACACACACACACACACACCAAACTGTGACTTGCAGTTCAGAGAAAAGGGTTGGTGTTCCCCTAAAGGTGTGGCATGACCACAGCACATGCAGCATGCACCCATAGACAATGATAGAGGACTCTAGTGGCTAAAAGGCTGTTTTATCTTGGGCAGCACCATTGACGGCTTCCACCATGCTTCCTCCATTTTAAAGTGGTCAACTGGGTGGGGATTCCTATGGGTTGTAGCCTCAATTGCACTGCCCATGCTGTAACAGATATAAAGATGAGTCCTCTATCTTAATCTCTATGCGTGCACCCAGCAGTTGTTGAGAGAGCAACTAAAATCTAAACCAATTGAATCACAAGTAAGAAAACTAGCCAATCACAAGGAAACAGTATCTCTTCGGGTAGATTTCCTTATGGTGAGAGGGTGGAGCCAAGAAACGTGTCAATGTTTACTACAACTCTTCAGAGATATCTCTCAGTGTGTGTCTACATATACCAAGATGGATTTGTACAGCAGTGAACCTGACATCCTCCGGACAATCGCTATGAAAAACAATGGAGACAGGGAAGAGGAGGGAGGGGGAGGAGGAGGTTGTTTGTTGTAGCTTTCCTCGTATAACCGCTGGTCTCATGATATATTCATCTGATTACTGGTGGTGCCTTTTGGCAGTGTGTAAACATAGTATCATACGAGCAAAACAACCTGTCACCCCATAGACTGGGTCTATGATTACAGAGATAGATTACACATATTATTGACTGTAGGGTGAGGTGGGTCAGATTGGTAGACTCAGGATACCATGTGTAACAGGTCAACATGTTTACTTTAATATATCATTGTTTTTTTGTTTTCTGTTCCCCAGGTCACATAACATATATTTGAACCATCATACTCTATGGTTAGGATTGGGGTAAAATGTTATCTTATGGGAACAGTTTAAAAAACAGAGGTATTCACTCAGTTTGCTCTTGCATATCTTGTACCAATGTTGACAAAATACTCCTCCCTCATACTGTTGCGTTTTTGGTTGAGAAGAGGGACAGCTTAGGGGACGCTGTCTGGTGTGTTGACCACCAGAGCCTAGATAGGATAGGGTTTCTATGCGTGTGTGCATGTGTCCGTGTGACAGACAACGTAGGCAGAGTACAGGGCCTCTGATACACATGGAGACAGCTGGTTCTGGATCTGGTTAAATAGTTAATGTACTGTCAGACAGACAGACAGACAGGCAGGCAGGCAGACAGACAGACAGACAGGCAGGCAGACAGACAGACAGACAGACAGACAGACAGACAGGCAGGCAGACAGGCAGGCAGACAGGCAGACAGGCAGACAGGCAGACAGGCAGACAGGCAGACAGGCAGACAGACAGACAGACAGACAGACAGATAGATAGATAGATAGATAGATAGATAGATAGATAGATAGATAGATAGACAGATATGCCCAGAGCCAAATATACTCCATCCCACTCTGAATGCTGAGAAAACATAACGTACTCTGCTGTCATGGGAGACATAACAGCAGATGATTAGATATGAAAATGTTGTGTAACACTTTATTATTGGGGCCCCTGCATAGGGGCTGTGTACAGTTCTGTCCCTTAAAAAAATGTTTTTCTCTTGAATGTTCTACCATTGTGAAGGAGACCAGCAGAGAGCCATGTGGCAACAAGCAGAGAGAAAAAGAAGGGGGATGTGTAGGTAGGAGAGTTTCTAGAAAAACAGAAAATGTCTGCCCTCGTACCGACACGTCCTACACGATAAAGCTTTCGCTGTTTGTGCCCTGCTTCAGAGTCTGTTTGGACTCAGTTCCATAACCTTTAGTCAGACAACATGGCGGACATCATTCACCAGGCACTTTACAATCTGTGCTAAATGTGCTCGTC
Source organism: Salvelinus fontinalis (assembly GCF_029448725.1). Taxonomy (NCBI): domain Eukaryota; kingdom Metazoa; phylum Chordata; class Actinopteri; order Salmoniformes; family Salmonidae; genus Salvelinus; species Salvelinus fontinalis. Next base: position 31,152,736 of record NC_074670.1, on the reverse strand, counting down.
AGCAGAATACAGTGGCCATGATAGAGTTATATACCAACAAGCTCTGTCATAACTCACAGCCTTGTGGGTCTAAAACTGGGTGACGCTTGACCCATCCCACCGGCCCCATGGCCATATTGTTGAAAATGTCTCACTCAAGCCAGCTGTGTACCAATGGCTATACTTAGAAAAAAAGAGCCCAGACGGTCAAACGACTGAAATAGCCTCGAACCAGGGTCCCCTATTTCAAAACAGATGGCTCTATTTACTCTGAAGTTCAATGCCACTTCTCTCCTTGTTGGGCCTGTTTGTTTGTTTGGGTGACGGGTCATGTTTGCCTGGTGTGTTTTCCTACAGAGACAACATGGAGGTTTTGACCAGTGTATTCGAGGAACAAACTGTTTGGGAAAAACTGATGACATACTGTATTCGTATGTGTTGCTGTGGATGATGACGAGCCTATTTTGCATAACACTGATCCATTTAAATCTTGGATATGTCTAATGACTAATGAGTCCACTTTCCACACTAGACCATATCACGCACACAGTGCATCGATGTCGACCTCTGGCAATAGTCAGCATGATCTTACCGGCTATTATAATTGGATTTTACTGAGTGTGGGCCTCAATCCAACTTCAATGCTAGGTGTAGACAGAAGGCTCATCGATAACAACAGCCATTCCTAAGGTAGCATTCTCCTCTCACTGCTACGGTCACTGTTGCCCTTTGTACTGGGGTGAGGCCAGAGAGAGAGAGGGAGAAAAACTGTGACAGTTAGATAATAAGATATGGTGAAAAAGCAGGACAGTGAATGCAGGAGCAGGACTGGAGAACGGAGACTCTGCGCAGAGTAAACATAGCCAATTGGCTCATGCGTTGGCAGCGGGCCAGCATCAGAGGGCAATCAGTGCATTCACTGGAACACGTGCTCCTGCCGGCCAACAACACAAACCTGGCCTTCACTACGACACGGGGGCCGAAAAAGCCTGGGAAAGGGTGGGAGGGGAGAGAGGGGAGGGGCCAAAGGGAGGAATTCTTAGAAATAGTAAATGAGTGTGACAAGTGTGGCCCACCAAAAACAAATGTGCCAAACAATGGGCATCAGTCCCATATCAACTCAGTCAACTCGGTTAGTGAATGGAAAATCTTGATTGGAATTTCTGATCATTGGGATATTTAAGACGTTTCATCTGAAATTAGTTTCAATCAGAAAATGAAACGACTGAGTTGAAATGGAAACCTCCATTCTCATTATTCATTTAATCCCCAAAAATAAATATCATGTTCCATAAAGAATATGGATATGTGTATTAATTCAGACACACACACACACACACACACACACACACACACACACACACACACACACACACACACACACACACACACACACACACACACACACACACACACACACAGAGCTTTATACTGTCGCCGTCTCCTTCTAAACTCCTGTAATCTCACATACACACCAAATCAGATCACAGTCCCAGGATTTGTCCAGGGTGAGGTTTTCTGAGAGTGAGAGAGAAACACCCTCCCTCTAGGCAAGCCTGCTATTATTCCTGCCTCCCTCTCTCCCCAGCTCGTTTCCCAGGCTCCCGTTTGGCTTTGTTTTGACTGGGTGGAGGATCACCATGCTAGCCTGGGGAAGATGAATGCTGACTAAAAAGGGGCAATAAACGCACCATGGGTCTATATCAACTAGCAATGGAGCCAATTCTATTTTGAATTCTATCAATTCATGAAGTGAAATCAAATTCAATCCAGAAATAAAAGAAATCGGGCCATTGTTTCTATGAGGAATAATTTCCTGAATTGGTTAACTGTAAATGGCCCTATAGAGCAAAATATTTGAATTTGCATGTTGAATGTATGGTGAATGCACATGTAGCCTTATAGCCCCACAGCTCCCACAACAGACACACTATGGCGTAAATCCATTTGAATTCAATCACTTTTTGACAGCATCCCATTTGATTTAAACAAAACTTTCCATACATGGTTGTCCATGTAAGAAGTGGTCAGAAAGGGACTTTTTGGACCTGAATGCAAAATCATTCAGGAGATAAACGGTGCTCAAACTTAATATACTTTAAAATGACTAAAACCAAATCGAAATTGTGTAGAAATGATAATGGTCCTACATTCATACAGTTTATTGACCGTGTTCAGCTCACACAATCACTGAAATGAAGGCTAGACAGTCAGGAAGCATAGAAAATGAAAAATAACATGGATAGGGGACTATTTTTATCATATTTTAACAGCAAGGAAATAACACATTTTCAGTGCAGCCCTCTGGACCGCATTGAAAACCGAATGCGGCCCCAGGGCAAAATGAGTTTGACACCCCTGACTTATGTAAATGGTCAAGTCTATTCTATTATCTATATTTCTATGATTTCAATAGGTTTTCTATGGAGGATTAACAGTATAATTTATTCCCATTCAAGTCAACATTATCTGATATGTGGATCTCCAACCATTTTTGTAGTACCATTTGAAAGTTGACATTTCAATTTTTTATTTTATTCACATGATACCCGCCCTGTATTCAAGAGCATGTTGTGTCTCAACCGATGGCGGGCACAACACAACAACCTCAGATGATTTTTTTCAATAAATGATATAATAGTTTGATAACCCTGTTTGTAAGCTCTTAAATGATTTAAATCTCAACTGTTTATCTTTTCCAGTGATTAAGACATGGATGGATGTCTCATGGTATGATGGGGTATGCAAAAGGGTCAACTTTGAGCACTTTTATCTCTTGAATGTTTTGGCATTCAGGTCCAAAGTGTCACTTTGAGCATGTATGTATGGAAGGTTTCGTTCAAATTAAAAGGGGTGATTTCAAAAATGGATTGAATTCAAATGGATTTACCCTATGACACACACAGATACAAACAGCCGCTCTCACAAACAGCCCTGGAATTGATACTAAATTAATCTCCTAATGTATTGTTGTTTCATAGCAACTAGAAACCCCTCCTGTGACTCTGATCCACTGATCTGAGAGCCTGATTAAACACCCCCACACACTCGCACTGTTGATGCACAAACACCCTACATAAAAACAAAATGAACACAAATACACAGGGATTATGCTTGCTCAGTGTGAAGCATTGGGAGGTCAATATAAACAGTCAACACCATGCAGACATTTCAATAGCAAACCCATGTGGTTGGTTCACTATCTCCATATCCTCCATGTTGCCCAGAGTAGACAGTTACATCCTTGAATAGGCTTGTTCTAACAAGATGTCTTCTTGTTCACTATGCTCAAGGTTTTACAAACCCCTGGCTGCATCTAAATTGGCTTAAAGAGCATTGTTTCCTTATCTGCTTTCCTTCATGATGACCACTTCTCCAAAGCAGCAGGAGGCAATAGGGGAAAACAATAACGGATACATATCCAACTAATCCATCAATCAAATGGGACAAAAGTAAAGGAGAGAAATAGATGAATTCAACCACAGTGTTAGAGCACAGACCCTGTTATCCAAGCAGGTCTGTTGTCCTTGGGAATTGGGAGGAGCAGATTGGACCATTTGTTTGATAATCTTTTGAGGAAGAGTTGTTAGAATCAGAATCAGTTTCCAATTCTCTACTTTCAAATCCTTAATCCATATAAATTCTATGGAATACCCCAATGTGCAAAAAACATATGCAGAATTAAGTAAAGGGGTCACAAAAGGAAGCTTTGGTAAAGTTGTGCGAACAACTCAAGGCTCTTTCATGCCTTAAGCACTTTGTTCAGTGTGTTTGGTTGTGTACCATGGAAACGCCTCACTAGCATTAGCAGGAAGTGGGAAAATGTCTCGCTAATCTCAGCTAGCCCACTGCAAAGAGGATAGGACTACGAATCTACACTCACAGGAACTCACACACTCTCCCTATGTTGACAAATTTACTGTGAAGCACAAGGATTATCGCCTAGGTTACTTGGCAGTAGCATGCTTTGTGCTTTGACAACAATGAAAGAAAAAGAACCATTGATAAAGTATTAGAAATGAAAGGGAAAGGGGGATACCTAGTCAGTTGTACATCTGAATGCCTTCAACTGAAATGTGGGGAAATGGTGGCTCTTAACATTCATACAATAACACTTCTCAAATCCTTATCTCACACTTTGAAGTAGATTATTTTACAGCAGCCCCCACGTTCTGGAATATGACACTCAAGTCCTTTTTTTCTATGTTTAGTCTATGTATTTGATATCTGTTCTATAAACACAGCATGTTCTGGTATGTTCTAATCTAATTCATGTTCTAATCTACTATTCTCCTCTTTCTCTGTTTATAGAATGCTTGAGTGGCATGTATGAACCTTGTTTTATACTTCAGTTTTACTTGTGTTATTATTACTAACATTAGTAGTAATAATAGTATTAGTGTTATAGTGCTTGTGTTGACCTCTTGCTCCTTTGTAGCATTTCAAAATAAACCTTTCCATACTCATCATGGTCCTCATTGCAGAGAACAGCATTTCAGAAGCAGGCACCTCCCAAATGTCTCTTACTGTACTTTCACCTTACATGACTTTGAGAGGCAGAAATCCAGAGGCAGACGGGTTACACAACTCTCATTGAAACAGGATGTACAGTACAAACCTGTATGGGGTCATTTGGTGGTGCTGTGTATTGAACGTTATGCAAAGGTCCAACAATGCTCTCTGTTTACTTTAATGCAGATCTTTACACCAATAGCAGTAGAGCAAGGTCTGACATACAACCAAAACATATGTTTTAGATTTCATACACACAGTATAGCATTAGAATAGTTTAATGCAAAGTAATGGATGAAGCAGGAGCTCTGTAAGAATGCTCCAAATAGTATGCCTAAATCAAATAAAAGTAACTTCAAACCAAGTTATGGCAACACATTATTGTGCTAATTACCGATAATATTAGGTAGCCTACATTTGTCAGTTGGTTGTACTATCCTTTTAAAGGTAGGTCCATATGGTCGCTTAAATGTCAATGTTCTTAAATAGTTTTCTGACATTGTAAGCTGGCTGTAGTTGCCTGCAATAGCTAACTTTAGTCTAAATGACTAAGAGTACATTGACCTGGAAATCGCTACTACTATTAGCATGCGATTTCAGGGTCAGCCATTTAACATCCAGATAGTTTACCCCCATCCTTCTGTGGACATCTTTCGGGGTAAGAAACTGTTTAAAGTATTTTAAAATATTGTTAATTTACAACACTTTGGAATTAAGTAGTGAGTCATTGTTAATCCCTTCCTTCAATGACATCTCATTTCAATCAGCTATCTAGTACAAGCATCATCCATCCCAATTACTGTCACGCATCTATATGCATTACCGAGTCATCAACTGAGGAAGTTATGTCAGCATACAGGGTCTAAGATTTTGTCCAAAACACTGTCTGTTTCTCCATGGAGCAGGTTCCTAGAACTGACTCTCTATGGGGACCCAGTTGATAGTTGCACCATGGAGCAACAGCACGCCGAGCAAACTATCCACCGCCTCTGAGCAGGATCCCTTAATCACTGACACAGCGCATGCATTCTCCCTAACCAAATTAGACATGACATTTAAGGACCTAAATTAAGGGTGGAAAACAAGCTACGCTGTTTATAGGCAAAAGTGGAGCTTAGTGTTTGGCTGTCTTTTGGGCAAACTGGGAGTTCCGGTTGAGGTGATGGTACTCACAGCACTGACAAATTAATGTGAAATTGACTCTGACACTCTCCCTCCTTCTCAGAGTTAGTATACCCCCTGATAGCCGTTTCAGATCAAACATGAATTGTACTTCAGAACTTGGGTGTGTATTATGATAAATTTTTGTTGTGCCATTCTTTCTAAATCAGACAAAAGGGTGTGGTAAATAAAAAGGTACCTGGACTACAACTGTGAACAGAAGTTGTGCAGCACTGAATTCTACAGCCAGGAATCTACTTCCACAACCCCTTAGCATTATGAGGCTGTTATGTGACTCGACAGATTGATAGCCTGTAAATTATAGGAAAATCAGGTGAAGTAAGGTCACTATGCTCCTGAAAAGAGTATCGGGTGACAGCATGTAATCTTTGTTGATCAATCTCATATGGTGAGAGAGCTTTATGATTGGCTGAAGGTTGTAGAGCGATGCTTTCTCTCAAGTAACAGCATGCACTGCAGCTCTGCCAAGTGAGTCCTACAGCCAATGGCATTCACTGCATCATGTTCACAATGCAAACATTGCCATGTGATAAGGAGCTGGATAGTCAATTGCAATTTAGATGAAGTCGTAGATGAAGTTCAGTTCATGGTAAACACACCAGAGGGCCAAATTATTCATTGGAAAAATGGTATATTAATAAACAGTAGAGGATGCCCTCTTCTCTTTTACTGAATCAAAGATATATGATAAAGGTCAATTATTCTAATACAAGATCTCTGGGAGAATCACATTACATATCCATCAAGTTCAACTCTACCAAATATTTACTGAAGCCAACTACATATTTTTGCTGAGTTTCAGCCCAAATGAGACATTAAAAAAGGGCTCTGTCTGTCTGTCATGTAATCTCTGAACTGTATGTCCCATAGGTCAGGATCTCATTGTCAAACTCGGATGAGTAACTTGACTGTTAGCTCAGGGTTTATTTATGTTGAACAATGTAATAGTTATTTTATTGTTTTTCAGTGGATGCAATACTAGGAAGAGCCTTATATGGTGTCAGCACATACTCAATGGAAGGAAGAAACCCAATGACCCTCTGCTTTGGCAGAGATCCAAATCCTATCAAAGTCAAATGAATAGACACTATACACTCAATACACTGTTCCCCCAGTTCCCCTCCCCCGACAAGGATAGAGTCATACTAGTAAAATGGGAACATTCCTGCAACAGGAACACAACCAGCTGCTAGTGCAGACCACAGACAAACAGGAATAGTTGTTGAGACAAACAGGAATAGTTGTTGACCAGCCAGCTGTTTACTGCATGTCTCAGTCATAGCGGAAGAGAATGAGGAAATCGATATTGCATTGTACTCTGAACCTTGTAAACATCTTATAAGTATAAACTACATCCACTACCCATACAGACTTTATTTTAAGCCTTGCGAAGTGTTAAGTAAATCTATCACGTACCCGAATGACATGAAGGGGCTAGGGACAGGCTGTAGTACAGACACGCACCACGTGAACACGATAGTCGCCCCTTATATGGTCATGAGGGCGCTCTTTGACTGGAGCGTTTGAGTTCAGTACGATTCGGAGAAATCAGAAACGTACTCCATGTTCTAACCACTGATATAAATCAAACGCATACAGCACGTTTTGCGCATAAGAGATCGTGTATTCTGATTCATTTACAGGTACATCTGCACAAATTATGCATAGAATTTTTGTTTTGTTTATTACCATAATGTAATAATTGTAATTGATATAATCCGAACATTAATCAATTATGGTTATTTCAACAATCCAGCAAATCTTCGTTAAACATTTGAAATATTAAGCATTTTAGAGTGGAGGGATGATATTTAAAATAATATTGCATGAAAACAATTGAATGATAGCTAACTGTGATAAAATACTTCTCAGTCAAAGGTTTTTGATTTCATGGGTTGTGGAATATAGCAATTTGCACCAAGAAATAAGTCAGGTGTATGACAATATGAGGTTGTTTTAAAAACATCGTTCTTTTGACCCACATAACATAGCTAGACAGTTACGAGTTACGTGTCCAGTTGGCTAGATGTGCCAAGACTGAATATAATCAGGGGAATCGTGCTTGTCGGTCTTTAAATAAGATATGAATAGTCAGAGTTGTGTTCAGAAAATGTATGTCATACATGCGGAATTTTGTAATAAAATGTAATATGTAATACTTTGTACGGAAAATAATAGAAATTATGATTCCCACTATTTGAAATAATTTCAATGATGATCGCACCCACATTGGAAATGGTACATTCCGGATCCTACGTCATCCATTGTTTACAAAATATCGAGAGCGTAACTTGCTTGCTTTTCTGCGGAGCAACGTGGTGAGAGGAAGGAACTGATATAGGCTCCCATTCATTTTGAAAATACAGCTAAGAAACACACAAAATACAACAAAATGCCTTGTCGAAAGGAGAACTACATCCTCTTGGAGCAATCTGTTACCGTCGATTCGAAAGAAGTGGACGCTTTGGTCACGAAAATCGGCGAGGCGCTGCAGCTTCACAACAATAGTGCTAATCAAAAGACGATGTCGTGTCTCCACGGTCTCACCGGCAACTGCAGCAGTAGCAACATCAAACAAGCTAACAACAACAACAATGGCGTGGCCCTGCAAAAACGAACCGGGTGCTGCATACGACTTCGAAACCCGGGGCAACGTAGTAACAGAGCTAGTCCATACAGCTTCCCTGGCTCAAGTAACCAGGAGTGGGACAATTTCAAACCTTGGAACCGAAAGAGGATCAGCGCAGCTGTCGAGAACGACGACCCACATCAGTTACTTCAGGAATTAATATTGTCTGGGAATCTAATCAAAGAAGCAGTCAGGCGGCTGCAGTTTTCTACGACGGAGTGTGGAGATCTTTCGGACAATCTGCAGTGCTGATGATGCGGACAATGTATTCATTATCGAAATGTTACGGACAAAACGAAAATACTATTTTGCTGACATAGCTAGCTAGCTATAACGTTATACTATAAATGTTTAACGATTAAATGTCATGATGGTAACGTTAGCATGTCTAATTTGTGACCGCTAATTTAGGCTTTTCATTTAGCCAATTAGTTAACGGTAGCCATGTTTGAAACTCACTTCACCTTTTGATGGTTAATTTAGATTTTTGTTATGGGTTGGGACTCTCCTTTTCACTATTCGTTGGCTTAGTTAGTAGCTAGTTATGTAAACCAAGTGAATACTATGTAAACATAGTGAACGCTTTACGTTGACCTTGTTTACAAATCTAATCAGGCCGCCTGCATTACTTTTTTTTGTTTTTGTCCGTTAAATTTGAAACGAGCTGATTTAAACCAAGGTCTTACGTTACTAGTTAGCATGCTAGGCTAGCGCCACACTCACGCCAGGGTGGATTCCAAACGTCCCCGGCAACCCAACACTAACGGCAGCTTTGTATTTCCTTCACAAAGAAGGAACGGGATCAACAACCAGCTACCAAACCGTGTAAGAGACTGAGGCAGGCGACATTTCAAATGGTTGACTAAATGTCTCTTCGAACTGTCTGGGGGATGTGTATTTTTCATAATGATGGGACACTGTTGTGCTTAACCGTATAATTCCAATGCGGATTTGTGTTTATCATTTTCCAATTGTCTGTGTCAAGTTATTTACCATGACCACTTCGCAACGAAGTATTTCATAATGTTCCTGAGTATTCAGGCCTTTTGGTGTCTTAAAATAAACACGGTGTTTCTTTTCTTCAATTTGGTGTGTGTGCCTTTCGCCATCAAATAAAGGTTCCAATAAAATATAGCTAGTAACTGCAGCATTTGGGAAGCCTGTCGACACACTACTATACAAAACGCTGCCCCACGTACACCGAACAAAAATATAAACATGCAACATTTTCAAATATTTTACTGAGTTCATGAGGTAATCAGTATCTAGTGACCACCATTTGCCTCATGGAGCGCGACACATCTCCTTCGCATAGAGTTGATTGTGGCCTGTGGAATTTTTGTCCCGCTCCTCAATGGTTGTGCGAAGTTGGTGGATATTGGCGGGAAGTGGACCATACTGTCGTACAATGGGTGACATGTCTGGTGAGTAAGTAGGCCATGGAAGAACTGACATTTTCAGCTTCCAGGAATGACATACAGATCCTTGCGACATTGAAACATGAGGTGATGGCGGCGGATGAATGGCATGACAATGGGACTCTGGATATCATCATGGTATCTCGGTGCATTAAAATTGTCATGATAAAATGCAATTGTGTTCGTTTTCGGTAGCTTATACCTGTCCATTCCATAACCCCACTGCCACCACGGGGCACTCTGTTCACAACGTTTACGTCAACAAACCGATCGCCTACACGACGCCATACACGTTGATACCTGCTCCATGCAGTTGAAACCGGGATTCATCCTTGAAGAGCACACTTCTCCAGCGTGCCAGTGACCATCGAATGTGAGCATTTGCCCACTGAAGTCGGTTACGACTCCGAACTGCAGTCAGGTGAAGACCCTGGTTTAGGACAAAGCGCACACAGATGAGCTTTCCTGAGATGGTTTCTGACAGTTTGCAAAAATTATTCGGTTGCGCAAACCCACAGCTTCATCAGCTGTCAGGATGGCTTGTCAGACAATCCTGGATGTGAAGGTCATGGGCTGGCATGGTTATACCAACTTGTGACATTGTGTTGTGTAACAAAACTGCACATTTTAGTGGCCTTTTATTGTCCCCAGCGCAATATGCACCTGTGTAATGATCATGCTGTTTAATCAGCTTCTTGATATGCCACACCTATCAAGTGGATGGATTATCTTGGCAAAGGAGAAATGCTAACTAGCAGGGATGTAAACAAATGTGTGCAAAACATTTGAGAGAAATACACTTTTCATGAGTATGGAATATTTCAGAGATATTTTGTTTCAGCTCATGAAACATGGGACCAACACTTTACATGTTGTGTTTATATTTTTGTTAAGTGTAGTTTCATAGGTGATTACACTTTCCCCATTTTAAATGGTACTGCTTTATTTATTCCATCAATTAATGCTCAAAAACATTTAACCCCTGTTCAATATGTTTTTTGGGGTAATTGTTGGGCCTTGCCTGTGTGTGTAGTCGCTGTTGGAAAGGACACATGTCAATTTTCTACAGTGTTATGTTCTGGGGTTTGCCCCCAGTGGCCTACACCACACTGGTTGACGATAGTTTGTGGAAAACATGTTTTGCTCTTCCCTTTACTATATAGCCAGTGTGAGGGCCAATAAATTGTTGAAGTGTCTCCTCCCCCATTCATTTCATACTGGATGTTCAGCTACACCTCATTATCATTTATGGTCACAATAGCAGATGTTCGTGCAAATAAATAATAGATGGTGGCATGTTTTGGTTGTGTCTTACTGTCGTACATGACTGGGGAACATTCTCTGAACTGAGTATCCAGAAATTGCATCCTGTTAAGTCAAAGTATACCCGACTGAATCTCCATAGAGGTCTAGGGATCAAAAGATGCCAAAATATGAAATTAAGAAGAGAACCACCACTGTTGACCCAAATCCTTAGTATTTTCTACATGGCACAAGAGAGTTTGTTCTGCAGTAGGCTACATTAGGAAAATGTTGCCATATTCCCTCTTTCTAGACTATGGTGTGACCCAAAATCAGATCCATGTCCACACCTACTTGTGTTTATTCTACAAAAATTACTCCTCCATATAAACCTGTTTGGTGAGGACATGTTGAGAAGTACGCATAGCCATATACTATCTTCACGGTGAAACAGAAACTGACCTTGTTTTCATTCTGTTGGTTTGAATCTGTTGATGACCCCATGTGGATAAAACTATAATGATAACCACTTTAATTTTCAGTACACAAAGTGTGCTACTGTGGAACAGACACCAGATGGCAGTATACGACTAGGATGTGGAAAACATCAAATTACTTATTTTTTTGCCTGTGAATATTTTAGTCATTTTGGCTTCCAAATAACCTCAAAGAATAAGATTATGTAAACAAATGGACTTCTGTATACACATATGGGAATTCACAGCTAGTGTGACAGGCTATGAAGTTGAGATTTCCATCAATTTCAACCACAAACAATACTATAAATAGAGCATTGTGAGGATTTTGCTGGCAACAATCAGAAGCCTATTGTGGCTTGTATGAGGTATAAATTAATGAGGGTTTTCATTGTAAATAGAGAATCATGTAGAGAAGTTTAATTTCAAACCTTCGTAGAGCCTTATCATTTTAAAAGATGTTCAAGAGAAAACCAAGTGTGCCAGTGCCACTCCCTCAGAATATGCCAGATACTGGAAACTTTGCTGCTGCTATTACTTTCAATGTTACAAACATTGAATCCTAGATAATTGTATACATAAGGACAAGCTCCTTGTCCTACATTCTTCCCTACAATTACCAAATAAAATCAGAGAGGGTTAGAAGAGTGGGGCTGAAGTCATTTGAATGGCATCCAATCTCTTTTAAGATAATCATAGGTGACACTTTATTTTACCTTAACCCTTATTTGGAAGGTGCTTCCAGGACAGAAATACCCACACCTAATTAGCAGCCATTGTGAGGTGCCACCCATCTCTCCTCTTGCCCTGATCAGATATCAGCTTGGCATATGGAAGGCAAACGTTAGAACACACCTGCATGTTTAACTGGAACAAGCAGCAACAACACGTTGTTTAACGTACTGATAACAGACAGGGTTCATTAACCTCATTACCATGTCATTACCATGTAACTAGCAAGCCATTTCACATCCGTTACACTTGTACTTGATTGGTGAATGGTCACTAATTAGTAAGGAACTCTCCTCATCTGGTTGTCTAGGTCTTAACTGAAAGGAAAAACCCAAAACCTGCAGACACTTGGCTCTCTCTGTTTCTCTTTCTTTCTTTCTTTCTTTTCTCTCCCCCTTTCTCTCCATTTCTCACTGTCTCCACTCAGAATGAAGAGTGGAGTGACGTCTGTGTATCTGTGTATCCTTACCTAGCCCCGCTCGACCATCCTGATTTGAGAGCTTAAACAGAATGTAAGCTTGCTAGATATGGATGGTCGTACAAGGCTAGTCCTTACCAGTCAATTATGAAATTTGAACGGAAAACCAGTTAGATCGATAGGCGTACAAAGTTATAAAAGCTGATTTGTAGCCCCTAGAAATCTTTTTGGTGTCGGATGAAATATACACTGCTCAAAAAAATAAAGGGAACACTTAAACAACACAATGTAACTCCAAGTCAATCACACTTCTGTGAAATCAAACTGTCCACTTAGGAAGCAACACTGATTGACAATAAATTTCACATGCTGTTGTGCAAATGGAATAGACAAAAGGTGGAAATTATAGGCAATTAGCAAGACACCCCCCAAAACAGGAGTGATTCTGCAGGTGGTGACCACAGACCACTTCTCAGTTCCTATGCTTCCTGGCTGATGTTTTGGTCCCTTTTGAATGCTGGCGGTGCTCTCACTCTAGTGGTAGCATGAGACGGAGTCTACAACCCACACAAGTGGCTCAGGTAGTGCAGTTCATCCAGGATGGCACATCAATGCGAACTGTGGCAAAAAGGTTTGCTGTGTCTGTCAGCGTAGTGTCCAGAGCATGCAGGCGCTACCAGGAGACAGGCCAGTACATCAGGAGACGTGGAGGAGGCCGTAGGAGGGCAACAACCCAGCAGCAGGACCGCTACCTCCGCCTTTGTGCAAGGAGGTGCACTGCCAGCACCCTGCAAAATGACCTCCAGCAGGCCACAAATGTGCATGTGTCTGCTCAAACGGTCAGAAACAGACTCCATGAGGGTGGTATGAGGGCCCGACGTCCACAGGTGGGGGTTGTGCTTACAGCCCAACACCGTGCAGGACGTTTGGCATTTGCCAGAAAACACCAAGATTGGCAAATTCGCCACTGGCGCCCTGTGCTCTTCACAGATGAAAGCAGGTTCACACTGAGCACAGGAGTGCATGTGACAGACGTGACAGAGTCTGGAGACTCCGTGGAGAACGTTCTGCTGCCTGCAACATCCTCCAGCATGACCGGTTTGGCGAGGGGTCAGTCATGGTGTGGGGTGGCATTTCTTTGTGGGGCCGCACAGCCCTCCATGTGCTCGCCAGAGGTAGCCTGACTGCCATTAGGTACCAAGATGAGATCCTCAGACCCCTTGTGAGACCATATGCTGACACATGCACATTTGTGGCCTGCTGGAGGTCATTTTGCAGGGCGCTGGCAGTGCACCTCCTTGCACAAAGGCGGAGGTAGCGGTCCTGCTGCTGGGTTGTTGCCCTCCTACGGCCTCCTCCACGTCTCCTGATGTACTGGCCTGTCTCCTGGTAGCGCCTGCATGCTCTGGACACTACGCTGACAGACACAGCAAACCTTTTTGCCACAGTTCGCATTGATGTGCCATCCTGGATGAACTGCACTACCTGAGCCACTTGTGTGGGTTGTAGACTCCGTCTCATGCTACCACTAGAGTGAGAGCACCGCCAGCATTCAAAAGTGACCAAAACATCAGCCAGGAAGCATAGGAACTGAGAAGTGGTCTGTGGTCACCACCTGCAGAATCACTCCTGTTTTGGGGGTGTCTTGCTAATTGCCTATAATTTCCACCTTTTGTCTATTCCATTTGCACAACAGCATGTGAAATTTATTGTCAATCAGTGTTGCTTCCTAAGTGGACAGTTTGATTTCACAGAAGTGTGATTGACTTGGAGTTACATTGTGTTGTTTAAGTGTTCCCTTTATTTTTTTGAGCAGTGTATATTTAGCCGTTAAGCTAGCTACTTGGCATTCAATATCCTTGCAACATCGCTTAAGCATGGAAAGATATTTATGCCCTCTCTTTGACGTGCGTGTGTTTAGCCCTTGAGCTAACTCTGGCACTGGATAAATATGAACATTTAGCTTCAGTACAAGACTGAGTCGGCAATGCCTATGATGTTGGATTAAAATCAGGGTGTGAGTCATTCCTTCAGACTACAATGTGTCGTAGTCATCTTGATTTACTCTCTCTCTCTCTTTAGTCTTTTTAGCATGGGACTGCTTCGCCAAGTGTGCAAATCCCTTCCCAGAATGTGTGGGCCCTAGAGGCTCACAGCAAAATATTTTGGATGATATTTAAAATCCAGTTGTCACTTTGAACAAAATGTTTCACACGATAACTAATTAGTGTCACTTAGGTTGGAAGCTGGTTTATCTCAGGCTGACATTTTCAATGTAGTCTTATGTCTGTCGCTATATTCAGACATAAAAAAATCATGTGAAAGTCACTGAATAACTGGAAAAGAGAGAAGGACAATCAAACATGTAGAGGGAAGAAGTTGCCCCTAGCTAGACAGTAAAGGTCAGTTTAGCATTTACCCTCCTATATGGTTAGGATTTGAAGAGGGTAAGCAGTCACAACTTGCAGACTTGTTTACGTGCTGCTGTGCGTTTTGTTGCTAACCTTACTTTGCTACTTGACAACTTTACGGTTTTTACTTTTAATTACAGTTTATATTTTTAGTTTTTCCCTCTCTCAACTTTTTTTTATTGCTAACCTTACTTTGCTACCTGACAACTTTACGGTTTTTACTTTTTAATTGCCGTTTATATTTTCAATCCGGACGCTTTATCTGGACATGGTTCGTCAGGACCTCCCCCAGCCAAAGCTAAGTAGTAACCTTAACATGATGCCTTCTAATTATAGCCGCTGTACTCATAATATACAGGAGAACGATCGCCTTACGGCGAGGATAGCTGTGCTGCAAGCCCAGCTTCAGACGCAATCGTTAGGCAAGGGTAATTTCAGTGTAGGAAAGGATGAAACAGGGTCTGTGCCACCAGTAAGTACAGATAGTAATGTTAGTATAAATCCCCTCGCACAGTCCCCGCAGCCGGACAACTTTCTCATGGCTTCTGAAGGGAAATGCTGTAGGAATGCTCAACCGGTGTCACTCATTCAGCCAGAAACTTTCAACCGGTTCTCCCCATTAAGCAGCCAGTCGAGTCAGAGGACGAGCATTCTCTGGTCTCTACTCCTCCCGTTACGGGGTCTGAGACCTCGAAGCCTCCCACCATTAGCTCTGACAAATTGAAAACCCTAGTCATTGGCGACTCCATTACCCACAGTATTAGATTTAAAACAAATCATCCAGCGATCATACACTGTTTACCAGGGGGCAGGACTATCGACGTTAAGGCTAATCTGAAGATGGTGCTGGCTAAAGCTAAAACTGGTGAGTGTAGAGAGTATAGGGATATTGTTATCCACGTCGGCACCAACGATGTTAGGATGAAACAGTCAGAGGTCACCAAGCGCAACATAGCTTCAGTGTGTAAATCAGCTAGAAAGATGTCGGCATCGAGTAATTGTCTCTGGCCCCCTCCCAGTCAGGGGGAGTGATGAGCCCTACAGCAGAGTCTCACAACTCAATCGCTGGTTGAAAACTGTTTTCTGCCCATCCCAAAAGATAGAATTTGTAGATAATTGTCCCTCTTTCTGGGACTCACCCACAAACAGGACCAAACCTGGCCTGTTGAGGAGTGACGGTCTCCATCCTAGCTGGAGGGGTGCTCTTATCTTATCTACGAACATAGACAGGGCTCTAACTCCCCTAGCTCCACAATGAAATAGAGTGCAGGTCAGGCAGCAGGCTGTTAGCTAGCCTGCCAGCTTAGTGAAGTCTGCCACTAGCAGAGTCAGTGTAGTCAGCTCAGCTATCCCCATTGAGACCGTGTCTGTGCCTCGACCTAGGTTGGGCAAAACTAAATATGGCGGTGTTCGCTTTAGCAATCTCACTAGAATAAAGACCTCCTCCATTCCTGCCATTATTGAAAGAGATTGTGATACCTCATATCTCAAAATAGGGCTACTTAATGTTAGATCCCTCACTTCCAAGGCACTTATAGTCAATGAACTAATCACTGATCATAATCTTGATGTGATTGGCCTGACTGAAACATGGCTTAAGCCTGATGAATTTACTGTGTAAAATGAGGCCTCACCTCCTGGTTACTTTAGTGACCATATCCCCTGCGCATCTCGCAAAGGCGGAGGTGTTGCTAACATTTACGATAGCAAATTTCAATTGACAAAAAAAACACTAAATTTCCGTCTTTTGAGCTTCTAGTCATGAAATCTATGCAGCCTACTCAATCACTTTTTATAGCTACTGTTTACAGGCCTCCTGTGCCATATACAGCGTTCCTCACTGAGTTCCCTGAATTCCTATCGGACCTTGTAGTCATAGCAGATAATATTCTAATTTTTGATGACTTTAATATTCACATGGAAAAGTCCACAGACCCACTCCATCATCGACTCAGTGGGTTTTCTCCAACATGTCTCCGGACCTACTCACTGCCACAGTCATACTCTGGACCTAGTTTTGTCCCATGGAATAAATGTTGTGGATCTTAATGTTTTTCCCCATAATCCCGGACTATCGGACCACCATTTTATTATGTTTGCAATCGCAACAAATAATCTGCTCAGACCCCAACCAAGGATCATCAAAAGTCATGCTATAAATTCTCAGACAACCCAAAGATTCCTTGATGCCCTTCCAGACTCCCTCTGCCTACCCAAGGACGTCAGAGGACAAAAATCAGTTAACCACCTAACTGAGGAACTCAATTTAACCTTGCGCAATACCCTAGATGCAGTCGCACCCCTAAAAACTAAAAACATTTGTCATAAGAAACTAGCTCCTGTCACGTTCCTGACCTTATTTCCTTTGTTTTGTCTTTGTTTAGTATGGTCAGGGCGTGAGTTGGGGTGGGCATTCTATGTTATGTGTTTCTATGTTGGGTTCATTTTCAATTAGCCTGATATGGTTCTCAATCAGGGGCAGGTGTTTTACGTTTCCTCTGATTGAGAACCATATTAAGGTAGGCTGTTCTCACTGTTTGTTTGTGGGTGATTGTTCCTGTGTCAGTGCCTGTGCCACACGGGACTGTTTCGTTCGTTCGTTCGTTCGTTCATTCGTTTGTTCGTTTGTTCGTTTGTTCGTACGTTCGTACGTTCCTGTTCGTGCGTTCTTGTTTTATGTTCTCAAGTACAGGTCTGTTTACGTCGTTTTGTTATTTTGTATTTTGTCAAGTGTTCTTCGTGTTCGTCTTTCTTTAATAAATCATTATGTATTCAACCCACGCTGCATATTGGTCCGATCCTTGCTCTTCCTCAGACGAGGAGGAGGACGAGCGTTACAGCTCCCTGGTATACAGAAAATACCAGAGCTCTGAAGCAAGCGTCCAGAAAATTAGAACGGAAATGGCGCTACACCAAACTGGAAGTCTTCCAACTAGCTTAGAAAGACAGTACCGTGCAGTATCGAAGAGTCCTCACTGCTGCTCGATCATCCTTTTTTCCCAACTTAATTGAGGAAAATAAGAACAACCCAAAATGTCTTTTTGATACTGTTGCAAAGTTAACTAAAAAGCAGCATTCCCCAAGAGAGGATGGCTTTCACTTCAGCAGCAATAAATTAATGAACTTCTTTGAGGAAAAGATCATGATCATTAGAAAGCAAATTACGGACTTCTCTTTAAATCTGCGTATTCCTCCAAAGCTCAGTTGTCCTGAGTCTGCACAACTCTGCCAGGACCTAGGATCAAGGGAGACACTCAAGTGTTTTAGTACTATATCTCTTGACACAATGATGAAAATAATCATGGCCTCTAAACCTTCAAGCTGCATACTGGACCCTAAATCCAACTAACTACTGAAAGAGCTGCTTCCTGTGCATGGCCCTCCTATGTTGAACTTAATAAACCGCTCTCTATCCAGAAAAGAAAAAAGCTGTTGCACAGCAACACACTGCCTTCCTGAAGACAAACAATGTATACGAAATGCTTCAGTCTGGTTTTAGACCCCATCATAGCACTGAGACTGCACTTGTGAAGGTTGTAAATTACCTTCTAATGGCGTCAGACTGAGGCTCTGCATTTGTCCTCATGCTCCTAGACCTTAGTGCTGCTTTTGATACCATCGATCACCACATTCTTTTGGAGAGATTGGAAACCCAAATTGGTCTACACGGACAAGTTCTGGCCTGGTTTAGATCTTATCTGTCGGAAAGATATCAGTTTGTCTCTGTGGATGGTTTGTCCTCTGACAAATCAACTGTAAATTTCGGTGTTCCTCAAGGTTCTGTTTTAGGACCACTATTGTTTTCACTATATGTTTTACCTCTTGGGGATGTCATTCGAATACATAATGTTAACTTTCACTGCTATGCGGATGACACACAGCTGTACATTTCAATGAAACATGGTGAAGCCCCAAAATTGCCCTCGCTGGAAGCCTGTGTTTCAGACATAAGGAAGTGGATGGATGCAAACGTTCTACTTTTAAACTTGGACTAAACAGAGATGCTTGTTCTAGGACCCAAGAAACAAAGAGCTATTCTGTTGAACCTGACAATTCATCTTGATGGTTGTACAGTCGTCTCAAAAAAAACATATCAAGACTGTTTCAAGGACAGCTTTTTTCTATCTACGTAACATTGCAAAAATCTGACATTTTCTGTCCATAAATTATGCAGAAAAATGTATCCATGCATTTTTCACTTCTAGGTTAGACTACTGCAATGCTCTACTTTCCGGCTATCCGGATAAAGCACTAAATAAACTTCAGTTAGTGCTAAATACGGCTGCTAGAATCCTGACTAGAACCAAACAATTTGATCATATTACTCCAGTGCTAGCCTCCCTACACTGGCTTCCTGTTAAGGCAAGGGCTGATTTCAAGGTTTTACTGCTAACCTACAAAGCATTACATGGGCTTGCTCCTACCTATCTTTCTGATTTGGTCCTGCCGTACATACCTACACGTACGCTACGATCACAAGACGCAGGCCTCTTAATTGTCCATAGAATTTCTAAGCAAACAGCTGGAAGCAGGGCTTTCTCCTATAGAGCTCCATTTTTATGGAATGGTCTGCCTAACCATGTGAGAGATGCAGACTCGGTCTCAACATTTAAGTCTTTATTGAAGACTCATCTCTTCAGTAGGTCCTATGATTGGGTGTAATCTGGCCCAGGAGTTTGAATGTGAACGGAAAGGCACTGGAGCAACGAATCGCCCTTGCTGTCTCTGCCTGGCTGGTTTCCTTCTCTTCACTGCCTCTAACCCTATTACAGGGGCTGAGTCACTGGCTTACTGGTGCTCTTCCATGCCGTCCCTAAGAGGGGTGCGTCACTTGAGTGGGTTGAGTCACTGACATGGTCTTCCTGTCTGGGTTGGCGCCCCCCCTTGGGTTGTGTCCCGTGGCGGAGATCTTTGTGGGCTATACTCGGCCTTGTCTCAGGATGGTAAGTTGGTGGTTGAAGATATCCCTCTAGTGGTGTGGGGGCTGTGCTTTGGCAAAGTGGGTGGAGTTATATCCTGCCTGTTTGGCCCTGTCCGGGGGTATCATCGGATGGGGCCACAGTGTCTCCTGTCCCCTCCTGTCTCAGCCTCCAGTATTTATGCTGCAGTAGTTTATGTGTCGGGGGGCTAGGGTCAGTCTGTTATATCTGGAGTATTTCTCCTGTCTTGTCCAGTGTCCTGTGTGAATTTAAGTATGCTCTCTCTAATTCTCTCTTTCTCTCTTTCTTTCTTTCTTTCTTTCTTTCTTTTCTCTCTCTCGGAGGACCTGAGCCCTAGGACCATGCCTTTAGGACTACCTGGCATGATGACTCCTTGCTGTCCCCAGTCCACCTGGCCGTGCTGCTGATCCAGTTTCAACTGTTCTGCCTGCGGCTATGGAACCCTGACCTGTTCACCGGACATGCTACCTGTCCCAGACTTGCTGTTTTCAACTCTCTAGAGACAGCAGGAGCAGTAGAGATACTCTCAATGATCGGCTATGAAAAGCCAACTGACATTTACTCCTGAGGTCCTGACCTGTTGCACCCTCGACAACTACTGTGATTATTATTATTTGACCCTGCTGGTCATTTATGAACATTTGAACATCTTGGACATGTTCTGTTATAATCCCTACCCGGCACAGCCAGAAGAGGACTGGCCACCCCTCACAGCTTGGTTCCTCTCTAGGTTTCTTCCTAGGTTTTGGCCTTTCTAGGGAGTTTTCCTAGCCACCGTGCTTCTACACCTGCATTGCTTGCTGTTTTGGGTTTTAGGCAGGGTTTCTGTACAGCACTTTGAGATGTCTGCTGATCTAAGAAGGGCTATATAAATAAATTTGATTTTGATTAATTGTGGAAATGTACAGGTTGGATGTGTCAATGCATACATTGTGAGGATTAATCAACAGAGACACACTCTAAACTGACAATTTGTTTTGTATTATGATGTTGTTGGAGTGTGGAGATGACTTCTGGTGACACTCATTCAGACATCAGGTGATCAAAGGCATGGCTTCCACAAGGAATTATCCTATCTCTGACTGGTTCACCACGACTTGATTGAAATGATTTTCACTCATCGATAAAAAATGATGAAGGTATTAAACTGTGAGTATGATTAAGAGTTCCCGAGTGGCGCAGCGGTCTAAGGCACTGCTTCTCAGTGATAGAGGCATCACTACAGACCCTGGTTCGATTCCAGGCTGTATCACAAATAGCTGTGATTGGGAGTCCCATAGGGCGCTGCACAATTGGCCCAGCGTCATCCGGGTTAGAGTTTGGCTGGGATAGGCCGTCATTGTAAATAAGAATTTGTTCTTAACTGACTTGCCTAGTTAAATGAAACATTTTATTTACAAGAGGAAAAGTGAAAGACAGAAAAATCATCCTCACTTAATTGACACGTTTTAAAAAGCTGTTCCAATTAAAGCAGACAGTGCATTCAGCAAATATGCAGACCCCTTGACTTTGTTCCACATTTTATTGTGTTACCCCCTCATTCTATAATTTATTAAACCGTTAAATCGTTCTACACACAATACCCCATAATGACAAAGCAACATTTTTTTTTTTGAAATGATAGCAAATTTATACAAAATAAAAAACGGAAATATCACATACACATAAGTATTCAGACCCTTTACTCAGTACTTTGTTGAAACACCTTTGGCAGCGATTACAGCCTCGAGGATTTTTGTGTAAGACACTACAAGTTTGCCACATCTGTATTTATGGAGTTTCTCTCATTCTTCTCTGCAGATCCTCTCAAGCTATGTCAGGTTGGATGGGGAGCGTCGCTGCACAGCTATTTTCAGGTCTTTCCAGAGTTGTTCGGTCGGGTTCAAGTCCGGGCTCTGGCTGGGCCACTCAAGGACATTCAGAGACTTGTCCCGAAGCCACTCCTAATTTGTCTTGGCTGTGTGCTTAGGGTTGTTGTCCTGTTGGAAGGTAAACCTTCACCCCAGTCTGAGATCCTGAGCGCTCTGAAACAGATTTTCATCAAGGAACACTCTGTACTCTGCTCCGTTCATCTTTCCCTCTATCCTGAATTGTCTCTGCAGCTGAAAAACATCCCCACAGCATGATGCTGCCACCACCATGTTTCACCGAGGGCTGGTGCCAGGTTTCCTCTAGATGTGACGTACAGCCTCGAGGCATTCAGGCCAAAGAGTTCAATCTTGGTTTCATCAGACCAGACCAGAGAATCTTGTTTCTCATGGTCTGAGAGTCCTTTAGGTGCCTTTTGGCAAACTCCAAGCAAGCTGTCATGTGCCTTTTACTGAGGAGTGGCTTCCATCTGGCCACACTACCATAAAGGCCTGATTGGTGGAGTGCTGCAGAGATGGTTGTACTTCTAGAGAGATGGTTGTCCTTGTCTCCCATCTCCACAGAGGAACTCTAGAGCTCTGTCAGAGTGACCATCGGGTTCTTGGTCACCTCCCTGACCAAGGCCCTTCTCCCCCGATAGCTCAGTTTGGCCGGGTGGCCAGCTCTAGGAAGAGTCTTGAGGTTCCAAACTTCTTCCATTTAAGAATGATGGAGGCCACTGTGTTCTTAGGGACCTTCAATGCTGCAGACATGTTTTGGTACCCTTCCCCAGATCTGTGCCTCGACACAATCCTGTCTCTGCACTCTACGGACAATTCCTTGAACCTTATGCCTTGGTTTTTCTCTGACATGCACTGTGAATTGTGGGACCTTATATAGACAGGTGTGTGCCTTTCCAAATCATGTCCAATCAATTGAATTTACCACAGGTGGACTCCAATCAAGTTGTAGAAACATCTCAAGGATGATCAATGGAAACAGGATGCACCTTAGCTCAATTTGAGTCTAATAGCAAAAGGTCTGAATATTTCGTTTATAAAAGTGTGTTTTGTCTTTGTCATTATGGGGTATTGTATGTAGATTGATGACAACCATTTTTTATTTAATCCATTTTAGAATAAGGCTGTAACAAAATGTGGAAAAGGTGAAGGGGTCTGAATAATTTCTCGAATGCACTGTATATCAATATCAAAAGGCAACCTAATCTAAAGCGCTCTATCAAATAAACAGTGTTTTTAATCTCCTCACATTTTAAATATCAACTGGCATTCTATCCAGCCCACTTGTGTTTTAGAGATTTCCACTGACATGATCATAGATGGATTACATATTCCACCCACTGACACAGGAAGGAGAAACTGTATGCTGAGCGCTCACTCAAGCTCCAAGTGGCACTCTCATGCCTTTTTCCTCCACCACACTTTAGTTCAACCGAGAGTGCTGTTCTAGTATTGAGCCATAAAGTAACATAAGAGCCCTTAATATGTGTGTTTTAATCGCTCACATCTTGACTTGTGACAGTTTTTAGTCCTCGCAACTGGACTGAAAACATTGCCACTGCGCTTGTAAATGAAAACATTAAAAGTAGTGTTACTCAACCCAATGTATACTGAACAAAAATATAAACACAAGTAAAGTGTTGGTCCCATGTTTCATGAGGTGGAATAAAAGATACCCACATTTTCTATATGCACAAAAAGCATATTTCTCTCCAATTTTGTGCACACATTTGTTTACATCCCTATTAGTGAGCATTTCTTCTTTGCCAGGATAATCCATCTGCCTGACAGTGTCACGCCCTGGCCTTAGTATTCTTTGTTTTCTTTATTATTTTAGTTAGGTCAGGGTGTGACATGGGGAATGTTTGTGTGTTGTTGTTTTTGGGTGATTCTATGGTAAAGGGGTTGTTGGGTGTAGTATATGGGTTTGTGTTGAGTACAGGTGTCTAGCGTTGTCTATGTATGTTTAGTTGTCTAGGAGAGTCTATGGTTACCTGAATGAGTTCCCAATTAGAGACAGCTGATTTCGGTTGTCTCTGATTGGGAGCCTTATTTAGGGTAGCCATAGGCTCTCATTGGTTGTGAGTAGTTGTCTATGTGATACGTTTGTAGCCAGTGTGTGCACATCGTTTATTAGCTTCACGATCGTTTGTTGTTTTGTTAGTTTGTATTAAGTGTTTCGTGTTTATTTTTCGTCGTCTTTAAAATAAAAGAAGATGGCTTATTTTCCAAATGCTGCGTTTTGGTCCGTCAATCCGCCACACGATCGTGACAGACAGGTGTGGCATATCAAGAAGCTGATTAAACAGCATGATCATTACACAGGTGCACCTTGTGCTGGGGACAATAAAAGGCCACTCTAAAATATGCAGTTTTGTCACACAACACAATGCCACAGATGTATCAGGTTTTGAGGGAGCGTGCAATTAGCATTCTGACTGCAGTTATGTCCATCAGAGCTGTTGCTAGAGAATTTAATATTAATTTCTCTAGCATAAGCCAGGATGTCGTTTTAGAGAATTTGGCAGTACGACAACCGGCCTCACAACCGCAGTCCACGTGTAACCGTGCCAGCCCAGGACCCCCACATCCGGCTTCTTCACCTGTGGGATCGTCTGAGACCAGCCACCCGAAAAGCTGATGAAACTGAGGACTATTTCTGTCTGTAATAAATCCCTTTTTGGGGGAAAGACTGCGCCCCTGCCCAGTCATGTGAAATCCACGGCTCCCAAGTGGGTGGGCCTATGCCCTCCCAGGCCCACCCATGGCTGCGCCCCTGCCCAGTCATGTGAAATCCATAGATTAGGGTCTAATGAATTTATTTCAATTGACTGATTTTCTTACATGAACTGTGACCGAGTCAAATCGTTGAAATTATTGCATGTGGCGTTTTATGTATTTGGTCAGTATAATTACATATTTTGTCTTTCAGCATAGGTGGTCACTACATTTACGTTGGAACCAGGAAATATGAAAGAAGTGAACCAAACAGAAACATTGCAAATGAACAATAACAACCACATGAATAATAGACCAGAAGTCTAAAGCAAACACTGCACTAGTGATATCAGACCAATTTATTATAATTTGAGTGTTACTGTAGGCTTTGTTAGGGGAAATGGGGGATGTATATAATTCCAGGTGCTAGTTCCCAGCTCATTAACCCAGTTACATTAGACAGGAGCGGTGTATTCTTCCAAGGACAAAGCAAAGGATATTCCCTGTTGGGTTCAGAGGTCAGACAGGTGGGTGGAGCTTGAGGAGATCACACTACTGCTGCATGCCTTTCTCTCCATGCACCACGTCAATGTAGACCACTACTTATAACCTCAGTACTGAATAGCAGGTAACTCATTCTAATAATACTTACAATTACTTACAATTGACTGTTGTAATAGCACCCCCCCCCAAAAAAAAGAAAATCCATGCAGCTTGTCAGACCACTTCCAAATGGTTAGACACTGATTATAACAGTCAGAGATCATCATCGTAACAAGACTTTTGCTGACAATTTATAGAACATGGCACTGGAACTTTACTAAAGACATTACTAAAGACGTACCATGAGAGTTAACTGCCGATCCTAATTAACTATGGGACCCTGGAAAGCAAGGGGGGGGGGGGGATCGATTCTCTATTCTGCTTCCAAAATGGGCACTGTGCTTCCTTGAGGACTGTGTGACGTAAGGGTTTAATGAGACTACGTTTGAAGTTTGGGATGAAAGACTTGTGCTCAGGGCCTCAGCGATGGGGGAGGACCAGATATCTACACACACGAGGCACTTGAAATACCCCCAGCAATTAGCAACAGGCTCTGTATTGCAAGAGCTAGGTTCTGCAAGTCCATTCTTTTATAACCATACTATTAGAACGTGAGGATAGTTTTGACGCTATAGCAGGACGTTTCTCCATTCTTTTATAACCATACTATTAGAACGTGAGGATAGTTTTGACGCTATAGCAGGACGTTTCTCCATTCTTTTATAACCATACTATTAGAACGTGAGGATAGTTTTGACGCTATAGCAGGACGTTTCTCCATTCTTTTATAACCATACTATTAGAACGTGAGGATAGTTTTGAAGCTATAGCAGGACGTTTCTCCATTATTTTCAGTGCTCTTGGCCCGGTGTTCTCTCCCTGAGTGTCCCAGCAGTGTTTTTGCCTCATGGCGTGTTTTGTTCTCTCTCTGCCCCTGGGAATGCCTGGCCCTCATTTTGACTTCTGCACCATCCTGCTTCGGATTGAGGCTCCGTACTAGCCATGAAGTTGCAATCGCGAACCGCTTCAAATGACATTGATGACATAGTTGGTTGCCAATGTCAACAATGTTTATAAACGACAACACAGGTCATAAACAATGGTGTAACAAAGCCCTTTTGCTTTAACATTGTTACTTTACTCACCTACAGTAGATTGTGTGTCCTATTTCCGACACGGCTTTAGTACTGCAAAACGAGAGATTAATGCGGGGGAGGAAAGGGGGAACATTTGGGTAAAACATAAATATCCTATTGATCTCACACACACTGAATATTCACATCTGTCCTCTGCTACTCTGACCTATTTGTGAAATACTACCAGAAATTACTGGTCAATCTATTCTCATGTCTCTTTCACCCCATACCCCTAAAAGAAGATGTACTACATAGCCCAGCACATGTCCTTCTGCCTGTCCAGGTGGCAATATCCCTCCTTGAACCACTCTACGGTCATCTTAAAATAGTAAGAACGAGTGAGAGAGAAGATGGCAGAGATATACAGGGAAAGTAAAAGCAGAGAAGGCAGGGTTGTTTATCAAATGGAATCTTTTTTTTTATAGAAACTTAAACATCTTGACATACATTTCACATACATGTTAACAAGAAAGTATGACATTGTGATCAGTAATGTAAACTATATTCTCTAGCAGTTTTTCCTGACTAAACCTGCTGTATGTTAAACACAGCTGCAAGGCTGCGGGATGTCTAACCATTTCCCTCAGAAAGATTTACCTCAGGCAGAAAGATTTACCTCAGGCAGAAAGATTTACCTCAGGCAGAAAGATTTCCCTCAGGCAGAAAGATTTCCCTCAGGCAGAAAGATTTACCTCAGGCAGAAAGATTTACCTCAGGCAGAAAGATTTACCTCAGGCAGAAAGATTTACCTCAGGCAGAAAGATTTACCTCAGGCAGAAAGATTTACCTCAGGGATAGAACTGTTAGCAAAGTGAATATACTTCCAGAGCCATGAAATAGCAATTGAGTTTGGGGTCCAAGTACTTAGACACAACTAGCATTCAAACTAAAACAGTTTATATTCTCCTCTCTATTACCATCCTGTATGAGAAACAATACAGTGGCTATTGCCTATGTTCGATAGTTACACTTTTAAAAGGTAACATAAGTTGAGTGTTGTATGTCCGTTTAGTGTAAGTAACTTGTACTGGGGCTGCTTGTAAAACCCAAGAGATTTATCCTCTAAAAAGAATCCAGGAAAAGGATGCAGTAAAATAAACAGCTCAACCCATAAAGCATCCGAAGTAAAAACTGTTTTGACATGCCTGGTCCGGATGGTGTCTGATCACTGTCAACACACTCTCTCTCCCTCAGTCTCTCTCTCTGATCTCTCCCTTCTCTTAACTGTCTTTCTCTTTCACACACACACAGTTTTGTTTTGCTATCCTTGTGGGGACCAAATAATTGATTCCAATCCAAATCTTATTTTCCCTAAAATTAACCCTTAACCTAACCATTACACTAAACTTAAACCTAAGACTAACCTAAACCCCTAATCCGAAAACTATACCTAACCCTAATTGTAACCCTAATTGTAACCCTAACCCTAGAACAGGATTTTCCAGGGCTCACAAGGATAGTTCAACACACACGCACGCACGCACGCACGCGCACACACACACACACACAACTAATTAGCTTGCCTGACTGTGTGTGTGTGTGTGTACGTTTTCTCCAGAGGTTTGGGAGTACTTGTCCAGCTGGGACATGGATAGTGCTCTCATCCTTGTAGATCAAACACATGCAAATTAATTATATTCCAATAGCCTCACCAGAGAGCATGCTGATTGGTGCGCTCTGTCTGATTGACTCCCTTATTATTTGAGCTTCATGTGTGTTTTATAAAAACTCACAGGGCCTGTTCAAACGGGACTCATCTGATGCAGCATTAAAAGGACTATTATCACTCTCATGTTGATTACTCTCCTGCCAACACAAAACATTTTCCTGGGGTTGATGCCAGTTCTATTTGTCATTTATTCCCCAAATACAAATACAGAGGATAGAACATTGTATAAATGATACAATCCCTCCAATAATATTGAATGAGTGTACTGAGATGCACTCTGGAGATGGATGTGGATTATTGTCCTTGATTCTCTCGTCTAGACAGGTGGTTCTCAACCCGTGTACCACAGCACACTGGTGTACCTCCAGGAACTCTCAGATGTGCCTTGAAACTTTTCCTATTATTGAAAAAAAAATGTAACAGTCAATTATAGGCTAAACATGACATGTGGAATGCACATGGGATTGTGACTCAGAAGCACTAGTGCCAGTCAGATAATACATTAAATGGGATCTGTATCCTAACTTGTTTCTCAGGCTGTTTGAGTGGCGTGCATCACGAGCAAAGTCATTTGTATAATTTTGTTTCATCTGTGAAAAACATTAGCACAGGCAAGTCTGATGTTTATTATGGCTCAGTGCTTAGCTATACCACAGCCTGGTTGCACATTTGCCATGCAGAAAACCGCTCGTCTGTAGCCCAAACCGTTCTAAACTAAATTAACCATCATAAGAAAGGAACTATCAAAACTATAAAATATTTCAAATAAACCCTATTTAACCTATATTTAAAAAAATTGTCAAAGAAAATAGATGATTTGCAGTATGGCTCAGATGAGATGGAGGTCATTACCACAAAATAAATTAATAGGGACATTTTAGGTGTGCCAAATAATTTTATATCCCATCAATGTGTGCTAAGGTTAAAAAAAAGGTTGGGAACCACTAGTCTAGACAAATAAGTAGGCCAGAGGTCCCTTGTGGTAAAACAAGGGGTCACAATGAAAATATAAAAAATGTGTTCTGCCAAGTGAGAACTACTACTGTGAACTACCACTATTTTGTTTGTTTGGCCAGAAATGGTTGGGAAAGGGTTCACTGTAATTCAATTTTTTTCTACATCTTATCTCAAAACGACTCCCATACCATGTAGCTGTACAATATGCACGCAATCCACTCTGTTCCATTTAATGAAACATTCATCACTACTTCAGTGCTGTATGCCCAATGTCTCAGACTGCTAATTAATATTTAGACTGTCCTCATATGTTGACCGGCCCATAAAGCATTGACATCTGTGCAGGTTGGCCATAATATCAGGGACTCCTACATGTCCAAGAGATAAGGGGCTGGCCCTGTGGCCCAAAAGCCATGTAAGGAAATCTGTGACTGTCAGGAGTAAAAACAATACTTTCTTGAGAATGTTCGGGAAAAGCTCTTCAGTTTCGGAAAAGGCTGAAGGTGAGGTTTGGAGTAGGCTAAAAATCCCATGGTCTGGAAATATTTTCCAGTATAATCCGTATGTATGTACAGTATATCATTTACCGTATTTATAGGTGACTGCAGGGGAGAAATGTGAGAAAAATATTGTATTTTAGTGCTACATAGAGAAAACATTCTACTCTGAGGGCAGGTTGGATTGTGTTATGGAGATGGAACAGTCTCTTCCCACTGGGCACACCACTTAATTGCGTAATATTTGGTTGATACGTTGATCAATGAGATTACAGCTATTTTCACCCACTCAGAAATACAACAAAAGGTTTGTTGAATTCCTAATGTGGTATCACAATGATTCCCTTACATGGCTTTCACTCCTTCTAAAAGCACAACCAAATTCCAATGGAAAATCAAATGTCAGATTTTTGGTTTAGTTGTCACCAAAATGTGCTATCACTGTGCTTTCAACCATTTAAATGCACAACAAAGTCCAAATGAGAATACAAGGGTAGATAGTTTGTTTATTAATTTATACAACAACTTAACATGTTATCACTGTACTTCATATACTAACACAACCAAATGACCTGGATTGCAATTGAGATTATTACATGGTGTAAGTGGTCGGAGCTGTTTGAGATTCTGAACAGATTATTACAGCAATTGTGAAGATCTCCACAGACCTGAATCCAACATATATTGTTATTATATTATTATCAAAATTCCATTTGAAATCAACCACAGCTTGAAACCCTCAGCCTATATTTGTCTATATTTAGTTTAAACAATAGCGTTTGATGACTTCCCAAATGCTATACAGGCCTAAATAGCATCATTGATGTTTTTTGATTGATAAAGTATGGTCACATTTCATTTGCTCTGTCAAACCTACCCTGTGGAATGACTTTAACCAATTCAGGATATTTGTGTGTGCTCTGCATACAGACTTGACTCGGAGACTCCTCCTCCCAGCGCTCTTATGGTATTTTACTGTGACCCCGCAGGAAAAAGAGACCGGGGTGAAGAAGAAGTCAAATCTGTTTATTGCTCTCCAATGAAATCATGTTATACTGTTCTATACATCACAACATACTACATCTTTCAGCGGAGAGAAGTTTTGAAATATCAAACACAATGCAACATCACTCAGTCTATACTGTACATCTTGTCTATGTGACACATACAGAGGAGACAGAACATGCAACAGTTGTGTCAGAGAACACAACACTGAAAAAGGTTAGCCATGAAAGTTGTGGCTAATCTTTCAGGTGACATATAAGTAATTGTCCCCCATCATCCTTTAGATATGTCCTATACATTGTACACACTGTTGTCATATTCTGACGGTATTCCTAAAGCTGGAATCCTTAATGGTGAAACAACCACGTCCGCTTGCAATGTTTTTCCCCCTCTGACATCATTGCACGAGCTATAAAAGAGCATAGTATGAACCGATTACATTTTTTACCATGCTTTGTGACGCTCCTCAGCTCAGCAAGAAAAAAAACAGTGGTGGAGCAGCCAGTAGTGTTGTTTCCCCCAACTGCAGATTCCATCTTTAACCCAATTGACTTAACTTTTCCATAGCTTTTTCTAAACAGCTGCCCTTGTGGTCCGTCTCCACACTACCACCAGAGCTCACCCCCTCCACTACTCCGTGTGCTGGCCCTCTCCCTCCCCTGCAGCTTCAGCATCTCCGTCACACTCCTAGCGTAAACATCCCTCAGGTTCACCCCTCCTCCCCTTGCTGCCTCACCCACCTCCGAGTCACCCAGTGAACCCCGCGCCAACCTCTTGAGCGCCTCCCCGTGCCGCAGCGCCGCCTCCTTCATCTTGAGAGTGAAGTAGCAGGCAGAGAAGCGTTCGTTGATGATAGCGATGGGCAGTGCCAAGATCAGGATTCCAGACAAAATGCAGAGAAAGGCCAGTACCTTGCCCAGGGTGGTGTCGGGGCGGATGTCTCCGTAGCCCACCGTGGTCATGGAGGTGGTGGCCCACCACCAGGCACACGGCACGCTGCTGAAGGTGGTACCGGGGATGTCATGCTCCAGGGCAAACTCCACCATGGCAAAGATGGAGATGCCCACGGAGAGGAAGAGGAGCAGGAGACCCACCTCCTCGTAGCACTGGGTGATGGTCAGGCCCAGGGACTTGAGGCCTGGGGGACACAGAGATACAGAGGGCTGGGGTCAATTATACATCTTGTAAAGAGATTAAATGACAGATTACTTATTCAGGTCGTACACCTGAAAGTGCATTGTCTAACGTTAGATAGTCTGACGGCTGTCTGCACTGATGCGTTAGCATGATGCCATCTGTTGGACACCATGCTGAAAGTGTACACTCTTTGATGGTATGCAAATCTTAGTGTGGCAGGGGCACACTTTCAAGTGTATAATAATTTACCTGAATAATTAACTCTTAAATCAGTCTAAATACCTTTTCACTTGCCTAACATGAAGGTACTGTAGTGCATCTATCCAACTTATACACTGTATTCCACAAACAGCTAATGTAAACAACAACAAGTGTTGATGTGCGAAACTCATGACTGAGAATTTAGTGGGGAAAATTTAACAGCAAGCTGGCAGTTAAAACAAGTGCAAAACTCTTAATACACAACTGAGCAGGTGGTAGGACTATTCACACGCTGAAATTGCTTGTAAAGCTCTCCAAACTTCTCAAGTAGAAAATAAATATTGGGTGAAGTTTACCAAGTTTACTTTATGTTCTTTTTATCAAATCTCTGGCACATGAATAAATAGACTTAATAAAAGGTATCACTAGTCACTTTAAATGATGCCACTTTAATAATGTTTACATATCCTACATTACTCATCTCATGTATATACTGTATTCTATACCATCTACTACATCTATGCCGCACACCATCGCTCATCCATATATTTATATGTGCATACTCTATTCATCCCTTTACATTTGTGTGTATAAGGTAGTTGTTGTGAATTTGTTAGATTACTTGTTAGATATTTCTCCACTGTCAGAACTAGAAGCACAAGCATTTCTCTACACTTGCATTAACATCTGCTAACCATGTGTATGTGACCAATAACAATTGGTGTTGATCAACTGAAACACTATTGTGAAACTATATGGGATCAAAATGAGACCTAGCTAGCACATTATGTTCTTTGGAAGTTCTGGGAAAGCACGTTTTTGGTTTTCCATTGGTTCTGGAAACGAAGCCATAAGTTTCCTGAGCGGTAAAACGTAACATTTTTTTAAAACGTTCTGAGAACAGAAGTGAACATTTAGCCTGTTCTGGGTACATTTTTAGGTAGGTTCTGAGAACGTTTTACTATGGTTCACTGGTTTTTATTAATTATAGGTTATTTGAAGATAATTAAATCATGTTCTGAGAACATATTTCAATTAGCCTTAATAACACTGCTAGCTTAGTTTGGATTAACTATGTTGAACTCCAAGCACAGATAGGACACATGTAATTTTTTTTGCTTAGGCATTAATCATGCAAACAAATAAAAAATGTATTATGGCACAGCGTCAGTGAGATTCATACCTATGCTCATCTGTTCTCTATCCATGGAATTAGTCCATTGTGCCACTAGGAGGGAGCTAGCATGCCATTTTTTTTACTCATACAAAGCTGTTCATTTTAGTCTATTCAAACATTTTAAAGGAACACTTAACAAGATGGATAATAGTGAGTTGTGTTGATGCTGAGAACAGAATGTATATATTTTTCATTCGCATTCCTAAAATGTTCTCTGAACATTACTAAAGTTTTATTGTGGTTTTATGGAAAGTTTTCATAACGTTCTCAGAACAAATTTGAGAACATGACCAAATAGAATCATGAGGAAACCTATAGGAAACATTATGCTGTACTACTGAAATTCACACAGAAGGACGTTGTATCTTAACGTTCTCGGAAAACAATGTAAGAATATGACTTTAAATAGAACCATGAGAAATCCTGAAGGAAACGTTATGCTGAAGTTCTGAAATTCACACAAAAGAAGGTTGTTTCTTAACATTCTCTGAACTATTTGAGAACATTCCCAATTTCAAACAAGTTGGAGAACATTCTTAGAACATTACCAAAATTGAAATGAAATGTAACCATGTTTGAACATTTAGGACACGTTTTGTTGAAGTAAGAAAATAACGTGTTTTTTTTGTCAAGTTCCTTAAATGTGCTGAGAATGTTAAAGTCAAGCAACTATCCTGCACCATTCCAAGAAGTATGTGGGAAGGTTGTATGCAAAATAACCATAGGACAACCACGCTCTCACCAAGCTCTAAGAAACATATGGCTCTCAGAACGTTATGTGCTCGCTGGGTCCTTTATTAGATTATATGGGTGCTTCCAATAGCACAAACAGGGAGGGTTCATAATAATAACACACTCTCAAGGACAACGCCAGCTTTACGGTCTCTCTGAGCTTCATGTATCTGTTTTCATATTGCTTTTGTATGATCTTTTTTCCCTTATCTAATCAGATTAGAAAGACACCCTGAGTGCTGTGTCCAGAGATCTTCAGGAGCAGAGGAAAGAATGATATTATATTAAAATAGGAGATAAGTATAAAATGATACAGTTATCGGGATGCACCTTTGTTCAGGATATTGTCACAGACATATTGTCACAGACATATTGTCACACACATGACAAGAACACTCCTACCTTTATATTTTCAAGTAACTTTAGTCAGATCATGGGACTTAAACTGAGCAAATGTCATAGACTCCTCAGGGATATCAAGATGTCCCAGCATGTAGACAAAGTGGAGAACATGCCCTATAAATCCACACGTTTCCCCTAAAAGCATCTGTTTTATTAATGGCCATCACCCAGAGTGAGAAATCTATTTCTCTCTCTTTCTTTTCCTGACGCCATACTTACCAGTTTGTTGAAGTAGCATACCAGAGGGAATATGTCACAATTGCAGTCATGGATGCCAACAAAGATTTGTAATATACCCCATAATTCTATAAAATTGTAATGATGGCCTAGTGTGTCAGTGCATCCTAGATCAAAGACAAAGTCGACCTCTCATCACCTTTTCTTTTTTCTTTCCTCTTCATTGAAAGGACAAGATGTGACGTGCTGGCTCTGTATCTGTCACAGTCTCTGATCTACTGCCTCCCCTCTTATCTTCTCTTTTGGTGTGGTAACATCATCTCCCTTCATTATGCATGGACTCACAGCCTACATCCCAAACCAGGGTTCTCATCCCTCGCCAAAATCAGCAACATCCAAGCCATTCACGCGCACGGACGCACATTTACACAGACATACACAAATGGACTCAGGAACATTCATCTGTCAGGCCCCCTTTTCTCAATCTCCTGAGGAAATTTGTGAAATATGAATTCATATTTTTTTCTCCTTCTCCTAGCCTGTCATCGTTCCCTTTCTCACTCTTGCTATTTAGTTCTCTGTGAACTCTGAAGCATTTATTTGGGCTGCAATTTCTGAGGCTGGTAACTCTAATGAACTTATCCTCTGCAGCAGAGGTAACTCTGGGTCTTCCTTTCCTGTGGTGGTTTTCCAGATTGACTGACCTTCATGTCTTAAAGTAATGATTGACTGTCATCTGTATTTGCTTATTTGAGCTGTTCTTGCCATAATATCGACTTGGTCTTTTACCAAATAGGGCTATCTTCTGTATACCACCCCTACCTTGTCCTAACACAACTGATTGTCTCAAACGCATTAAGAAGGCAAGGCACACCTTCTTAATTGAAATGCATTCCAGTTGACTGCTACAAATGATTATACTGTATGTGTCATGCCCTGATCGGTTTCACCTGTTCTTGTGCTTGTCTCCACCCCCTCCAGGTGTCGCCCATATTCCCCATTATCCCCTGTGTACTTATACCTGTGTTTTCTGTTTGTCTGTTGCCAGTTAGTCTAGTTTGTCAAGCTTACCAACGTTCGTCCTGTCAGCTCCTGTCTTTTCCCAGCCTCTCTTTTTCTCGTCCTCGTGGTTTTTGACCCTTGCCTGTCCGGACCCTGTACCTGCCCACTCTGCCTGACCCTGACCCTGAGCCTGCCTGCTGTCCTGTACCTTTGCTCCTACTCTGGATTATCCACCCCTGCCTGCTTTGACCTGTCGTTTGCCTGCCCCTGTTGTCACAATAAACATTGTTACTTCACACAGTCTGCACTTGGGTCTTACCTTGATAGTATGTATAGATAGATGACTACATTACCTGTGGAGTGGCGTCCCAGTTTGAGCATGCGCAGGGACCTCATGAGCCTGAGCACCTGCACCACACGGCCCATGTTCTCCAGCTCTGTAGAGCCACCATGCAGACTCTCAACTGCCAGAGTCACATAGAAGGGGAGGATGGCTAGCAGGTCGATCACATTGGGAATGCTACGGGTGAAGCGGCACTTGTCGCGTACACAGACGAAGCGTAGCACCAGCTCACCAGTGAACCACACCACGCACACATATTCCAGTGCATCCACGAAGAAAGGTGTACCCCCGTCACTGCCCCCACTCTCATCACCGATCCCGTTCCCACCCACATCCCCCAGGTCCAGCGAGATGAGCACAATGTTGACAATGGATACCGCCACGAAGATGATTGACAGCGTGCCGAAGGCGCGTGCCGCTCGTGAAGACTCTGGCTTCTCCAGCAGGTCCCACAGGTGCCGGCGGAGATCTGGGCATGCGGCGTCGTTGAAGTCTTCGTCCTGGCTTTCGTCAGCCTCAGCCTCGTTCCGCACGTCCAGGCTCTCCTTGAGCTCCTTGCGGCGGTAGTAGCGTCCCCGGCAGCAGGGATCGATGCAGAGCTCGTCGATGCCCCAGTACTCAATCTCTTGGAAGAAGGAGAGCACGCAAAGCTCCTCCCTGACATGCAGGTGGCCTGTGCGGTAGAAGTTTATCACATACTGGAAGGTCTGTGAGCTGCGGTCGAAGAAGAACTCATTCTCCAGGAAGTCAGTGTCGTCGCAGAGCTCCAGGGCAGAGTCCCGTGTGGACAGGGCCAGCTTGCCCAGCCGGGTTTCTGGGTGGGATGCCAGCAGCTCCTGGGAGAGAATGTAGCGGCTGCCACCCACATTGATGGTGAAGAAGTCCAGTGGGTCGCCACAGACAAGAGGGGGCTCGCTGTAGAAGACGCTGGAGTCCATGGACAGGAGGGAGGTGCTGTCCCCGTAGAAGTCAGCTGGGCTGGATGAGCTGCTCATCATAGCGGGCACAGGCCTGCCTGGGGTGGAGGGGAAAACCTGAAGGGCACCAGGAGTGCAGTTGGGTATCAAGGAAAAGGTAAAACACTGAGGTCAACAGTTGTTCAGGTTCAAAGTAGTGACTGGCACCAAAGGCGATTAAGACCACCTAGAGAACAGTTAACGTGTAAGTCAGAATCTTCATAATAATTCCAAGAGGAATTCTCTACTCTGTCCCTGCTTGTTCCATCCCCTGTGTAGCCTATTAGCCATGTGGCAAGGGAATACATTTTACTGCTTGGCTAGAAGCAGCCATTAGTTATCCCTAATCCTCAGTTAAACTCCTTCTGCTCCCTGAATGAAGGAATCCACATTTCATTGGCTGCTCCTACCAAGAGCATCGTGTCTGACATCAGATGAGTGAGAGGGGGAGAGAGAGCGCGAGAGAGAAAGAGAGGGGAGCGAGAGAGAGGGAAAGAGCCTCTGGCCATGTCCTACTTATTCAAAGCTCTTTGTAGAGATGTAAATATTTTAGCTGGCCTACCTAATTAATACAACTAATATTCCTATTCCCGTAATCATCAATTCCCTTTGTTAAGTCTATCTGCTATCTAACAACCTCATGGTGGTAATTAAGTCACACATATTTAAAAGATAAATCCTGAGAAATGGATATCAGAGCAGTTGATCTGTCGGCAAGAACACAGACACTGTAGAATGTGCTCACCTGTCATGACTGAAAGGAACTACCATATAGTGAAAACATGCTCTGTGTGTAAAAGTGGTGAAGGATGATGATGGTGAAGGATGATGATGATTTTCCTCCATTTTAAGTGAGAGGAGGAAGATAATACCTATGCTATACAAATTGATTGTCACGCCCTGGCCTTAGTATTATTTGTTTTATTTATTATTTTAGTTAGGTCAGGGTGTGACATGGGGTATGTGTGTATTTTGGGGTATTATATGGTAGAGGGGGTGTTTGTTGTAGTTTATGGTTTTGTGTTGAGTGTATGTGTCTAGCTGTGTCTATGTTGGGTGTAGTTCTAGGAAAGTCTATGGTGGCCGGAATGGGTTCTCAATTAGAGACAGCTGATTTCGGTTGTCTCTAATTGGGAGCCATATTTAAGGCTGCCATAGGCTTTAGCTGTTTGTGGGTCATTGTTTGTGTATATGTATAGTTCGACGTAAGTAGTTTGTGTGTGCACTTACGTTTGAAGTTTTTACGATCGTTTGTTGTTTTCGTTAGTGTTGTATAAGTGTGTAGTGTTCATCTTCGTCGTTGTTATTAAAAAAGAAGATGTATTCAAATCATGTTGCGCCTTGGTCCTCTCGTTCATGTCAACGCGATCGTGACAGAATGACCCACCAATACCGGATCAAGCAACATGACCAGCGGCAACAGGAGCAGCACAAAGAGGAATGGAAATGGGAGCGTAATCTGGACTACACTACATGGGAGGAGATCGACAGGTGGGCGATGACCCAGGGCGAGTGCCGGAGCCAGCCTGGGATTCTCTGGCGCAGTGTGAGGAGGGATACCGGCGAATGGAGGCAGCACGACGACGCGGTAGGAAGCCTGTGAGTCAGCCCAAAACATTTCCTGGGGGGAGGCTAAGAGGTAGTGGGCCGAGGGCAGGTAGGAGACCTGCGCCCACTTCCCAGGCTAACCGTGGAGAGCGGGAGTACGGGCAGACACAGTGTTACGCAGTAGAGCGCACGGTGTCTCCTGTACGTGTTCATAGCCCAGTGCGGGTTATTCCACCTTCCCGCACTGGTAGGGCTAGATTGGGCATTGAGCCAGGTGCCATGATACCGGCTCAACGCGTCTGGTCTCCAGTGCGTCTCTTCGGCCGGTATACATGGCACCAGCCTTACGCATGGTGTCCCCGGTTCGCCTACATAGCCCGGTGCGGGTTATTCCACCTTCCCGCACTGGTCGGGCGACGGGGAGCATTCAACCAGGTAAGGTTGGGCAGGCTCGGTGTTCAAGGGAACCAGTACGCCTGCACGGTCCGGTATTTCCGGCGCCACCTTCCCGCCCCAGTTCAGTTCCACCAGTGCCTACACCACGTAACAGGCTTCCAGTGTGTCTCCAGAGCCCTGTTCCTCCTCCACGCACTCGTCCTATGGTGCGTGTCTCCAGCCCGGTACCACCAATTCCGGCACCACGCACTAAGCCTCCTGTGCGTCTCCAGAGTCCTGTGCATCCTGTTGCTGCTCCCCACACTAGCCCTGAGATGCGTGTCCCCAGTCCGGTACCACCAGTTCCGGCCCCACGCACTAGGCCTAATGTGCGTTCCCAGGGTCCAGTATGCCCTGTTCCTTCTCCCCGCACTAGCCTGAAAGTGCGTGCCTTTAGCCCGGTGCCTCCAGTTCCGGCACCACGCACCAGGCCTACAGTGCGCCTCATCCGGCCAGAGCCATCCGTCTCTCCAGCGCCGTCTGAGCCATCCGTCTCTCCAGCGCCGTCTGAGCCATCCGTCTCCCCAGCGCCGTCTGAGCCATCCGTCTCCCCAGCGCCGTCTGAGCCATCCGTCTCCCCAGCGCCGTCTGAGCCATCCGTCTCCCCAGCGCCGTCTGAGCCATCCGTCTCCCCAGAGCCATTAGAGCCGCCCGTCTGTCCCGAGCCGTCAGAGCCATTAGTCAGTCAGGAGCCGCTAGAGCCATTAGTCAGTCAGGATCTGCCAGAGCCGCCAACCAGACAGGATCTGCCAGAGCCGCCAACCAGACAGGATCTGCCAGAGCCGCCAACCAGACAGGATCTGCCAGAGCCGCCAACCAGACAGGATCTGCCAGAGCCGCCAACCAGACAGGATCTGCCAGAGCCGCCAACCAGACAGGATCTGCCAGAGCCGCCAACCAGACAGGATCTGCCAGAGCCGCCAGCCAGCCATGAGCGTCCAGATCCGTCAGCTAGCCATGAGCAGCCAGATCTGTCAGCCAGCCATGAGCCATCCAGCCAGGATCTGCCCCTTATCCTGGTGCTGCCCCTTATCCTGGTGCTGCCCCTTATCCTGGTGCTGCCCCTTATCCCGGTGCTGCCCCTTATCCTGGTGCACCCCCTTATCCCGGTGCTGCCCCTTATGACTATGGTGGGGTGGGGACCACGACCAGTGCCGGAGCCGCCGCCGTGGAAGGAAGCCCACCCAGACCCTCCCCTAGACTATGTGCTGGTGCGTCCGGAGTTCGCACCTTAAGGGGGGGGTTATGTCACGCCCTGGCCTTAGTATTATTTGTTTTATTTATTATTTTAGTTAGGTCAGGGTGTGACATGGGGTATGTGTGTATTTTGGGGTATTATATGGTAGAGGGGGTGTTTGTTGTAGTTTATGGTTTTGTGTTGAGTGTATGTGTCTAGCTGTGTCTATGTTGGGTGTAGTTCTAGGAAAGTCTATGGTGGCCGGAATGGGTTCTCAATTAGAGACAGCTGATTTCGGTTGTCTCTAATTGGGAGCCATATTTAAGGCTGCCATAGGCTTTAGCTGTTTGTGGGTCATTGTTTGTGTATATGTATAGTTCGACGTAAGTAGTTTGTGTGTGCACTTACGTTTGAAGTTTTCGTTAGTGTTGTATAAGTGTGTAGTGTTCATCTTCGTCGTTGTTATTAAAAAAGAAGATGTATTCAAATCATGTTGCGCCTTGGTCCTCTCGTTCATGTCAACGCGATCGTGACATTGATATTGTAACAAATCCAAAAGGGGCATGTAATGAACACGAGGGGACAGAGAACTGGTTTCAAGCCCAGGGCGCAGCAGGTGTTTATTGTAAAGGACCACAGGAGGAGGCAGGTAGCTAGTTCCAGGAGCAGGCAGAAGGTCATACACAGGGTGTCCAACAAGGCAACAGTACAGGCAGGGAAAAGGCTAGTAACGTAGTCCGGGAGATCAGGCAATAGGTTGATAACAGGAAATCCGATAGGCTAAGGTACAGGCAGGGAATAGGCAAAAGGCGTCGTTAGTGAGGCAGGCAAAAACTATCATACACGGGAGGAGTAAATCGCGGGAAAACCAGCGCTCCGAAAGACGTGTGTCACAAAACAAACAATACCTCACAGTGATGGGGTGCAAAGAACTGAACTGAACTGAACTAAATAGTGTGTGATAATGACATACAGTTGATTAGAATTCAGGTGATTGGGATGTGGAGAGTGAGCTGCGTTCAGGGGATCTAGGTGTTTGAGAGTGTGAGCTGGAAAGTGGGCTGGAATGTGAGCTGCGTTCAGGGGATCTACGTGTTTGAGGGTGTGAGGTGGAAGCAGACGTTACAGGGCAAAATGTAAATTGCAATTTAAATCAAAAACGTATATGATCCTACCAAACAAGTTACTGAGTATGGAGATATTCTGATTATGTTAACTCTACATGTTTCTACGGTCTCTAAATGGCTGTGTGAACAAATACACATATAATGAGCAAATCAAATAAGACGCCAGAATCATGAGTAAATTGGATTTTCATGCAGACAATCACATTAACGAATGTGGTCATTGCAGAAGATATTTGATGAGCATACATGAGCAGACTGTATCACAACTGGCCGTGATTGGTGCCATAGGGCGGCGCACAGTTGGCCCAGCGTCGTCTGAGTTTGGCCGGTGTAGGCCGTCATTGTAAATAAGAATTTGTTCGTATTAACTGACTTGCCTAGTTAAAAAAAAATACATGACAGAAAAGGCAGGATAAATGGGGGTGTCTAGACAATAACATTGTAAAATGGCATCATATTACATAATACCCACAACAACATTATATTACTGGCTCAACATCATAATGAAAACGAAATGTACTCATGTTTTTCATTTCACTTGCAAATAAAATAACTACCTACATTTTGTAAGCCTAGTGGGTGAGCAGTTTGGATTATGTAATAACAGAGCACCACATGTGTTTCGAATGAAAAATAGCTGTAGATATTCTGGTTATTATATAAATCATGAATACATATGCAATATACAAGTTGCTGTCAATTATTTATTACATTGAAATAAAGTATTAATACGTTTTGCATTAAATAGTTATTTGTTGTCAGAGAAATTAGGTTACTGGAATGAACCATCTCTGAAAGATTAGGCTGTACTGTATCAAGTGGACCACCAAACTACAGTAGTAGTCACGAAACTAGCCCGACTAATATCATTTAGCCAATTTAACAACTTAAGGGGGAAAAGATTGGTCTTACCTGGCTATATATCGAGAGTTTTCATCTTGATAAAAGGGATGGTTGAGTTTTCCATCCTCTCCATTAGCCAAGTTCTTTTTTATACTCTGCGTAAAACAGTCAGTTATGTGTTTTGACACTAGTGTTGGTCATGATTCTTATCTTCTTGCGAGCAGAAGTGAAAAAGAGCGCCAGTTACTCGAAGAAAACATGACAAAACTCCGTG
Organism: Salvelinus fontinalis; assembly: GCF_029448725.1. Lineage (NCBI taxonomy): Eukaryota > Metazoa > Chordata > Actinopteri > Salmoniformes > Salmonidae > Salvelinus > Salvelinus fontinalis. Next base: position 31,110,873 of record NC_074670.1, on the reverse strand, counting down.
CGTTTCAGACAGCTCTATGACCTCAGATGCGCACCGCGCACTAGACCATCTTGGCTCTGTCCTTGCTATCGTGGATCTTTGGACGTCCCTATCCCTTTAAAGTTGAAATAAAAAATGGTTTAAGGTTAGGGTTAGGTAAGGGTTATGGTTAATGGTAGGGGTTAATGTTATGGTATGGAGGTCCCAATGATTCCGGATTGTTCAAACCCTTTTGGCTCGCGGTGCTTTTTCAAAATGTTGAGTAGCAACGCAAGGAGTGGCGTTAGGAGCGAACTGTTTTTCTGAATATAGCGCATGCAAATGTCTTATGATGGTTCTTTAAAAATCCAATATAGCCTATTCATATTAGAAACCATGAAAATAAATATTTCAAATGAGTTTGAACGCGGGCTCATCATTAATGATATTACGTTATGCAGATGGATATTTCCAGAGAAATGGCATTTTAGACAATTTAACAAAATTGTTCCAGTAAAAAAGGTTCCAAGAGTGTGCAGGGCAAAGGGTGTCTACTTTGAAGAATATCACATATACAATATATAAAATGTGATATAATATAAAATATACACTGCTCAAAAAAATAAAGGGAACACTTAAACAACACAATGTAACTCCAAGTCAATCACACTTCTGTGAAATCAAACTGTCCACTTAGGAAGCAACACTGATTGACAATAACTTTCACATGCTGTTGTGCAAATGGAATAGACAAAAGGTGGAAATTATAGGCAATTAGCAAGACACCCCCAATAAAGGAGTGGTTCTACAGGTGGTGACCACAGACCACTTCTCAGTTCCTATGATTCCTGGCTGATGTTTTGGTCACTTTTGAATGCTGGCGGTGCTTTCACTCTAGTGGTAGCATGAGACGGAGTCTACAACCCACACAAGTGGCTCAGGTAGTGCAGCTCATCCAGGATGGCACATCAAGGCTACAAAAACAAAATTGTTCCAGTAAATGAAAGTGGAAAACCACACTACAGGCTGATCCAACTTTGATGTAATGTCCTTAAAACAAGTCAAAATGAGGCTCAGTAATGTGTGTGGCCTCCACGTGCCTGTATGACCTCCCTACAACGCCTGGGCATGCTCCTGATGAGGTGGAGGATAGTCTCCTGAGGGATCTCCTCCCAGACCTGGACTAAAGCATCCGCCAACTCCTGGACAGTCTGTGGTGCAACGTGGCGTTGGTGGATGGAGCGAGACATGTTGTCCCAGATGTGCTCAATTGGATTCAGGTCTGGGGAACAGGCGGGCCAGTCCATAGCATTAATGCCTTCCTCTTGCAGGAACTGCTGACACACTCCAGCCACATGAGGTCTATCATTGTCCTGCATTAGAAAGAACCCAGGGCCAACCGCACCAGCATATGGTCTCACAAGGGGTCTTGTGAGACCATATGCTGGTGCAGGACCGCTACCTCCGCCTTTGTGCAAGGAGGATTAGGAGGAGCACTGCCAGAGCCCTGCAAAATGACCTCCAGCAGGCCACAAATGTGCATGTGTCTGCTCAAACGGTCAGAAACAGACTCCATGAGGGTGGTATGAGGGCCCGACGTCCACAGGTGGGGGTTGTGCTTACAGCCCAACACCTTGCAGGACGTTTGGCATTTGCCAGAGAACACCAAGATTGGCAAATTCGCCACTGGCGCCCTGTGCTCTTCACAGATGAAAGCAGGTTCACACTGAGCACATGAGCACATGTGACAGACGTGACAGAGTCTGGAGACGCCGCGGAGAACGTTCTGCTGCCTGCAACATCCTCCAGCATGACCGGTTTGGCGATGGGTCAGTCATGGTGTGGGGTGGAATTTCTTTGTGGGGCCGCACAGCCCTCCATGTGCTCGCCAGAGGTAGCCTGACTGCCAATAGGTACCGAGATGAGATCCTCAGACCCCTTGTGAGACCATTTGCTGACACATGCACATTTGTGGCCTGCTGGAGGTAATTTTGCAGGGCTCTGGCAGTGCACCTCCTTGCACAAAGGCGGAGGTAGCGGTCCTGCTGCTGGGTTGTTGCCCTCCTACGGCCTCCTCCACGTCTCCTGATGTACTGGCCTGTCTCCTGGTAGCGCCTCCATGTTATGGACACTACGCTGACAGACACAGCAAACCAATGAACTGCACTACCTGAGCCACTTGTGTGGGTTGTAGACTCCGTCTCATGCTACCACTAGAGTGAGAGCACCGCCAGCATTCAAAAGTGACCAAAACATCAGCCAGGAAGCATAGGAACTGAGAAGTGGTCTGTGGTCACCACCTGCAGAATCACTCCTTTTTTGGGGGTGTCTTGCTAATTGCCTATAATTTCCACCTTTTGTCTATTCCATTTGCACAACAGCATGTGAAATGTATTGTCAATCAGTGTTGCTTCCTAAGTGGACAGTTTGATTTCACAGAAGTGTGATTGACTTGGAGTTACATTGTGTTGTTTAAGTGTTCCCTTTATTTTTTTGAGCAGTGTATATAGGTTTTCTAACTGCAACACATTTTTTTGTCCATTCAAGCATGTCCCTGAAAAGGGGCTCATCTACATGCACCATTGTTAACATCAGCTCATATGCATTTGCAAAAGTCCCCCAATCATTTGCTTTGAATCGGACAGAGCCAGGGATCCTCAATTAAATTTTCCCCCGCCATTTCAGTTCTTTAATGATATTTATTTTCCTTCCTTGTTTTATGAGAGGAAGCCAAGGAAGAGGAGAAACGTCAAAGTAATTTTTGTAGGATTTTGGTGCTTAAAATATCCACATCTATTTGTACAGATCCAGGACACTATTTTCAAAGGTAGGTTCATGAATTCCCATTTCGTCTCTACTTGTCACAGTTCACCTTCCGTTGACCCCAGAGAGCCCTCGGATCTTTTCTTCACTTCCCATGGCAATTATGGAAGCGTTGCGACAGGCTTTGTCTGCTGTGACTGCACCTCCACAGCTCTCCAGACATGCAATTACTGTCCATATATAGGTGGTCGTTTCTCATATTGTTCACCCATGTGCATGGAAAGAAAATGTATAAAATAGGATATAATGGGTCCTATGTGACATGCAGGACATCAGGATCCAGGTTTATCTGTTCAGTGTCTACCAAAAATGATAGTTTCAAGTTCATATGGCTACAGAGTTAATAAACTCAGCAAAGAAATGTCCCTTTTTCAGGACACTGTCTTTCAAAGATAATTCGTAAAAATCTAAATAACTTAATTGTAAAGGGTTTAAACACTGTTCCCATGCTTGTTCAATGAACAATAAACAATTAATGAACATGCACCTGTGGAACGGTCATTAAGACACTAACAGCTTACAGACGGTAGGCAATTAAGGTCACAGTTAAGAAAACCTAGGACACTAGAGGCCTTTCTACTGACTCTGAAAAACACCAAAAGAAAGATGCCCAGAGTCCCTGCTCATCTGCGTGAACATGCCTTAGGCATGCTGCAAGGATGCATGAGGACTGCAGATGTGGCCAGGGCAATAAATTGCAATGTCCGTACTGTGAGACGCCTAAGACAGCACTAAAGGGAGACAGGACAGACAACTGATCGTCCTTGCAGTGAAAGACCACATGTAACAACACCTGCACAGGTTCGGTACATCCGAACATTACACCTGCGGGACAGGTACAGGATGGTAACAACAACTGCCCGAGTTACACCAGGAACGCACAATCCCTCCATCAGTGCTCAGACTGTCCGCAATAGGCTGAGAGAGGTTGGACTGAGGGCTTGTAGGCCTGTTGTAAGGCAGGTCCTCAGCAGACATCACCAGCAACAACGTCGCCTATGGGCACAAACCCACCGTCACCGGACCAGACAGGACTGGCAAAAAGTGGTTTTGACGCGGTTTTGTCTCACCAGGGGTGATGGTCGGATTCGCGTTTATCGTTGAAGGAATGAGCGTTACACCGAGGCCTGTACTCTGGAGCGGGATCGATTTGGAGGTGGAGGGTCACAGCATCATCGGACTGAGCTTGTTGTCATTGCAGGCAATCTCAACGCTGTGCGTTACAGGGAAGACATCCTCCTCCCTCATGTGGTACCCTTCCTGCAGGCTCATCCTGACATGACCCTCCAGTATGACAATGCCACCAGCCATACTGCTCATTCTGTGCGTGATTTCCTGCAAGACAGGAATGTCAGTGTTCTGCCATGGCCGGCGAAGAGCCCGGATATCAATCCCATTGAGCACATCTGGGACCTGTTGGATCGGAGGGTGAGGGCTAGGGCCATTCCCCCCAGAAATGTCCGGGAACTTGCAGGTGCTTTGGTGGAAGAGTGGGATAACATCTCACAGCAAGAACTGGCAAATCTGGTGCAGTCCGTGAGGAGGAGATGCACCACAGTACTTAATGCAGCTGGTGGCCACACCAGATACTGACTGTTACTTTTGATTTTGACCCCCCCCCCCCCGCCTTTGTTCAGGGACACATTATTCCATTTATGTTAGTCACATGTCTGTGGAACTTGTTCAGTTTATGTCTCAGTTGTTGAATCTTGTTATGTTCATACAAATATTTACACGTTAAGTTTGCTGAAAATAAACACAATTGACAGTGAGAGGACGTTTATTTTTTTGCTGAGTTTATATCAATAGTATATTATTGTGCTATTGAGTCTTTTTAATTTATCTGCAGTCCAACTAACATTTATCTAAGCAATTTGGGGGCAGTTTCCAGAGGCACTGTAATGTCTGTACCATTTCTCCCATTGAAAAGTTACTTGGCACCATCTGCTGTTCATGAGAGGTATCACCAACAGGGGCGCCGCCAGGGATTTTGGGCCCCATGAAAAGATATCACATTGGGCCCCACCACCACAGGCCACACCAACCCTGCGCAATCGCTGTAACCACACACCTTCAGAACCCAATCAAGCCATTCAAAGCTTTAAATAACTCTACCTTTGCAGGCTTGCAACTCTCTTGTATTCCAATATTTACTGTACGATATATACTGACAGTGAGCTGTGAAAATATAACACTGTGCAGACATGCATGCAACATTCTGCATACAGTGGAATTCACTATTTGATCCAAGACTGATACCCTCTATAAGAAATGTGCTAAAGGCCATCTTTTACAGTCTAAATTACATTTTAATGGTACAATTCTTGAATGGAAAATTCTCTTAACATTAATGAATAACTTAAAATAAATAACTTAAATATACATTAACCTATTCAACTACAATAAATTAACATTATCATCTATAGAATGATATAACAAATAAAATAATAAAATCAGCAGCAGATTGTTGAACTAAGTATACATACCAACTAGAAAATAAGCTGCTGTAAAAGTGGAAACTGAAAATGGAAAACAAAATGGAAATGAAAAGGCCTGATGGTGGCGCTAGAGGAAAAGTCAAGTGGTCACCAAATCAATAGGTTTCTTTCACTTGGTCTTGATTGTGCACAACAAATTGTATGACAACCCAGCCATTACTTTGAGATACATCCTGTTCTGTCTTGTTCTCAGTCTGTGGGCATCATGTGTGTAGTGATCCAATATCCATAGCCATGCCATTTAACAGTTATCACTGTCCCTTGCTCAGCCTTACTCACCAAGAGCCCAGCGCCGGGCCTTCTTGCTAGCAAAGTCACTGATCAAGTCTTGAAGTCCAGCTTTCTAGCTAACAGACTTTCAATGGACAGCATGGCAAGACTGCAAAGCTTGTCCTGGGACATAGTGGACCTCAAATAGTTTATCAGTTTTAGCTTACTGAAAGCTCTCTCGCCACTAGCAACAGTCACAGGCAGTGTGCAAAATATATTTAAAGCAATGCACACTTCTCCAAAAATGCTTTGCAGCTGCATCTTCCAAATTGCATTCAGGAGACCAAGAGGGGACAAGTTAGGGGGGGAAGTGGCAGCATATACAGTGTTCAGGTGTCTTACTTCATTTTGAAACTCAGATGTAAGATCTCTGGAATACTTCATAAATCTGTGGTTGGCACACAGAAGGGACTTTATCCTCACTAAACTGCCAAACTTTCAGAACAGCAGAGAATTCTTCTACAATTTTTTCAGTGGTGTGGAACCTAGTGTCAAAGTCACTTATGATGTTGCCATAGCAGTAAAAAAACACTGTGTTCTGAAACACCGTTGCTGCACTGTCCTGAGCTGTCTCCTCTTGAGAGGTTTCATCATGGAATCTCTTCATTTTCCTCTGGCGGCTGTGTTCCTTGCTAAATTGAGGTGCAACATCCATTTGCGTAGAAATCAGTGTTGCCTCAGACAGCAGAGACTCCCATCCATCTCTAAGAGCCTGCATCTCTTCCTTTAAGGCTCTGATATTGGCTGCCTCTGTGTCATCAGAGATTTTGCCTGTCGTCAATGCATTGCAGTACCTGCAATTATGCCAATTGACATGTCATTCAACACAATGCTGCCCATCTCCTTCAGTTGGGAGTCGGGCTGGTTCAGGGGTATGGGGATGGGGAGACAGGGCTGCTGAGCCTGAAGCTGCATCTGTTGGGCCTGGCACCAGGCAGGGGCAAGTGATTTAGTATGAATAGCTTGCTAAAAGTTTGCCTGCATTGATTATATGTCGGCTAAAACATCTCTGGATGTTTACTTTTTAACAAAAACAAGAAAATTAAAAGAAACCGCAAGTTTTATTAGTACATTGTAAATCAAAAATTATATTAATGACAATAGGTTAATAATTTAATATAGAATTTATTTTACCCAATGTTCAACAAAAAAAATTAGGGCCCCTCAGTCACAGGCCCTTAGAATCATCCAACCCACCCCCTCCCCATATGGCACCCCCGATCACCAAGATTAATATTGTGATAGGTCCATTTTATTTTATACACAACATCAATCATTTTGTATTATTCATTCATTTAAACAAATAATTAGTCCCAAATGGGTGGTATCATTTACAAAAAATAAGAGATATTTTAGAGTAATATCTAACTCACACCTCCAGAGAGTATGGACCAGACAGTGATCAGAATTTTGAGCTCCTCAATTCAGTTGGTTTCTCCTCCTCATCAAGTCCGTTTTCAATAGTCCCGCTCTCTGATGTTCTAAGATCAACAAGTAAAAATCAATAAGTATGGTGCTTGCTTCAATTCACATACGTCACAATTCAAATATAGACAGCTAAAATGTAAAAAACAGAGGGGTTACTCACATTGTCTTCTCCACGAGTGGGTCTATGTAGTCTTGGAGCTCAGTGTTGAGGGTCTCTGGCAGTAGAAAGCACAGCCCCCCGCCGATGAAGGGCAGGAGGCCACAGATGAGCATGGGCAGGGCCTGGTGGTACACCTCTAGCAGATGCATCAGAGGGGCCAGGATGCCCGCCCCACGGGCACACATGGAGTTCAGACCCACACCATTCTGTCTGCAAGGAAGACATGAAGAAGGACATTGCAATAAATGTATCCAAAAGTGGATGAGGAGAAAATTTGACATGTATACACAGTATGAAGAATGAGGATATTATTCTGCTGTAATAAACATAATACATTGGGAATGTAACTAACCTTACAACGGTGGGATAGAGCTCAGCAGTATATACATAGACAATAGTGAAGGAGGCTGCTATAGCAAACTTTCCAGTCACTGCAATGACTGTCACCAATACTGGAAGGTCTAAGGGTCAAAATAAGACAGAAATAAGTACCACCAACAGGAATGTTTCAGAATATAACGCCAACTACACCAAGTTCAGGGAAATTTGACAAAGATAAAACATTTGAATGCTACACACTATAAACCCAGATAGGGTAGATGGTTGAGCATTTGCATAACTGGAAACAGCCTTCGGTAGTCACCTTCAGGAATAGCAAGAATTAGGAGACAAGCTGCTCCACCAAAGAAGAGAGTGCCTGCCTGACAGAGCCTCCTGCCCAGGCGCTCCAGGAGGGTGTAGCAGCCCAGGCGAGAAAGAATCTCTGCCAGGCCAAAGATGAACTGGGTCAGGTAGATGTCCAGGCCAAAATGGCCCACGTTAAGACTCACGCCGAAGTAGACCAGGCTGGTCACAAACCTGCCCCAAGGGAGAGTGGAAAAAACAGCTTGTAAAAACAAGATGGGGCATGAAGAAATGCACGCCATGAAGGAATGGACTACAATTGTTGTGAATTAATGCATTTAAACAGTATTTTGAATATTGATCATAACAGATGTTAAGTTTGTATTTAGCTAAGTCATTGGTCACACAAACCAGATGTAGCTCATGGTGAGAGCACGTTTCCTCAGGTTGGGTATCTTGAAGAGATCCATCATACTGCCCGTTGTAGACGTGTTCTCAGCCTCCAGCTAGAAGAAGATGCAACTAAATAATCTATACCACAAATGCAACTTCATATTATATATATATATATTTTACATGTTTACATTCTGTATCCCCAAAGTAAATTTATTCCAGTAAGGATGGTTAAATCACCATATCGAGTAATGACTGGGGGACCTCTCTCCTGTTGACCGCAGCTGCCCTCTGGAGCTCCTGCCTGGCCTCATTCTGCCTGCCTTGAGTTAGTAGCCAACGGGCCGACTCTGGGAGAATCCTAGCGCGTACACACCCACACAATATTGGTCTACAAATCCCCAAAAATGTGTGGTCATCCAAATATCCCTTCCAAAGAGGTAACTACACAATACATAAATAAGCCTTTGCTTTGATGAGAGGACAAACTCATCCACATAAAAATCAAACCTTACATCAGTATCTGGGGGCAATTTAATTGTTCCTTCCCTCCACCCGCTGCCCACGCACAAGCCACCATAAGGTATGAAGGTCAGGCTCACCAGAAGGTATGAAGGTCAGGCTCACCAGAAGGTATGAAGGTCAGGCTCACCAGAAGGTATGAAGGTCAGGCTCACCAGAAGGTATGAAATTCAGGCTCACCAGAAGGTATGAAGGTCAGGCTCACCAGAAGGTATGAAGGTCAGGCTCACCAGAAGGTATGAAGGTCAGGCTCACCAGGAGGTATGAAGGTCAGGCTCACCAGGAGGTATGAAGGTCAGGCTCATCAGAAGGTATGAAGGTCAGTCTCACCAGAAGGTATGAAGGTCAGGCTCACCAGAAGGTATGAAGGTCAGGCTCACCAGAAGGTATGAAATTCAGGCTCACCAGAAGGTATGAAATTCAGGCTCACCAGAAGTAGACAGCCAGTAGGAGGACGGGGCTGGAAAGCACCAGCTGCAGGGCCCTCCAGTTGCGGACCCCGTAGGCGATCCACGGCAGCAACATCAGCCCCACGGCATAGAAACATTGTGAAATGATGGTGAAGAGGGCCCGCTTAGATGTACTGGTCCACTCAGCCCCTTCCAAATAGGAAAATAACTATCACACTACAATGGTTTGGGGCTGTCAGCTCACCCAATAGTCAAACACTGTTTGATGATTGTAGACATTACAAGGTGTTATATTTTGGCTAATTGAGATTAGAGATTGGAGTTTATGTAGTAAGAAACAACCTGGGAGTATTGCCCCACCTAGCACAAATGTGTTCATGGCAATGCCTGATATTGTCATGCCGACCACGAACCGAAGGCTAATGTAGACATAGATGTTGGGGGAAAAGGCAGCGGCCACTCCAAACAGCAATTGGAAGAGCAGGGAAACGAGGATGGCGAAGCGACGACCAAACCTGCGGGGGTATTTCAAATTTTTGGGGTGACCTCTTCACTAAACTTGTGACAATTTAAAAAGTGGGTTGTGTGTTTTACCTGTCTGCCATAGGTCCAAACACCAGGGACCCTATTAGGAGGCCGGTCATGTAGATGGACTGTGATGCGTCACTCACACCTTTGTTGTCACACACCAGGTTAAACTGATGAGAAGGAAAGGAAAGAGGAGAGAATTTAGTTGCCTTTGATGATAAGGAAATGGATTGCTTCTTTTCATAATAAAAGCAACATACAGTATATGCCTAATCTCACAATATATCAGATACAGTGCATTCGGAAAGTATTCAGACCCTTTGACTTTTTCCCAAAAATGTTACGTTACAACCTTATTCTAAAATGGATTAAATCGTTTTTTCCCCCCTCATCAATCTACACACAATACCCCATAATGACGAAGCAAAACAGGTTTTTATAAAAATACATAACTGAAATATCACATCTACATAAGTATTCAGACCCATTACTCAGTACTTTGTTGAAGCACCTTAGGCAGCGATTACAGCCTCAAGTCTTCTTGGGGATGACGCTACAAGCTTGGCACACCTGTATTTTCTCCCATTCTTCTCTGCAGATCCTCTCAAGCTCTGTCAGGTTGGGATGGGATGCACAGCTATTTTCAGGTCTCTCCAGAGATGTTAGATCAGGTTCAAGTCCGGGCTCTGACTGGGACCTCTCAAGGCCATTCAGAGACTTGTTCCGAAGCCACTCCTGCGTTGTCTTGGCTGTGTGCTTAGGGTCATTGTCCTGTTGGAAGGTGAACCTTCACCCCAGTATGAGGTCCTGCGCGCTCTGGAGCAGGTTTTCATCAAGGAACTCTCTGTACTTTGCTCTGTTCAGCTTCCCTCGATCCTGACCAGTCTCGTAGTCCCTGCCGCTGAAAAACATCCCCAAAACAGGATGCTAACACCACCATGCTTCATCGTCGGGATGGTGCCAGGTTTCCTCCAGATGTGACGCTTGGCATTCAGGCCAAAGAGTTCAATCTTGGTTTCAGACTAGAGAATCTTGTTTCTCATGGTCTGAGAGTCTTTAGGTGCCTTTTGGCAAACTCCAAGCAGGCTGTCATGCCTTTTACTGAGGAGTGGCTTCCATCTGGCCACTCTACCATAAAGGCCTGATTGTTGGAGTGCTGCAGAGATGGTTGTCCTTCTGGAGAGATGGTTGTCCTTCTGGAAGGTTCTCCCATCTCCACAGAGGAACTCTGGAGCTCTGTCAGAGTGACCATCGGGTTCTTGGTCACCTCCCTGACCAAGGCCCTTCTCCCTCGATTGCTCAGTTTGGCCGGACTGCCAGCTCTAGGAAGAGTCTTGGTGGTTCCAAACTTCTTCCATTTAGGAATGATGGAGGCCACTGTGTTCTTAGGGACCTTCAATGCTGCAGACATTTTTTGGTAACCTTCCCCAGATCTGTGCCTCGACACAATCCTGTCTCTGCGCTCTAAGGACAATTCCTTCGACCTCATGACTTGGTTTTTGCTCTGAAATGCACTGTCAACTGTGGGACCTTCTATAGACCGGTGTGTGCCTTTCCAAATCATGTCCAATCAATAGAATTTACCACAAGTGGACTCCAATCAAGTTGGAGAAACATCACAAGGAATATCAATGGAAACAGGATGCATTTGAGCTCAATTTTGAGTCTCATAGCAAAGGGTCTGAATAGTTATGTAAATAAGGTATCTGTTTTTAATTTTTTATTAAAATAAAAATTAACTGTTTTCGCTTTGTCATTATCAGGTATTGTGTGTAGATTGATGAGGATTTATCTGATTTGATCAATTTTAGAATAAGGCTGTAATGTAACAATGTGGAAAAGGTCAAGGGGTCTGAAAACTTTCCGAATGCACTGTATCTGTGGATATAAAAGTGAATAAAGGTTGAAAACAAGACCTAAGCATTGACTTCATGAACAAGTCAAGGCCATTCTTACATAACTAAGGTATAACTCTGATATACAGTTGAAGTCGGAAGTTTACACACACCTTAGCCAAATACATTTAAACTCAGTTTTTCACAATTCTTGACATTTAATCCCAGTAAAAATTCCCTGTCTTAGACCAGTTAGGATCACCAAATTATTTTAAGAATGTGAAAAGTCAGAATAATAGTAGAGAGAATTATTTATTTCAGCTTTTATTTTTTTCATCACATTCCCAGTCGGTCAGAAGTTTACATACACTCAATTAGTATTTGGTAGAATTGCCTTTGTTTAACTTGGGTAAAACGTTTTGGGTAGCCTTCCACAAGCTTCCCACAATAAGTTGGGTGAATTTTGGCCCATTCCTCCTGACAAAGCTGGTGTAACGGAGTCAGGTTTGTAGGCCTCCTTGCTCGCACATGCTTTTTCAGTTCTGCCCACACATTATCTATAGGATTGAGGTCAGGGCGTTGTGATGGCCACCCCAATACCTTGACTTTGTTGTCCTTAAGCCATTTTGCCACAACTTTGGAAGCATGCTTGGGGTCATTGTCCATTTGGAAGACCCATTTGCGACCAAGCTTTAACTTCCTGACTGATATCTTGAGATGTTGCTTCAATATATCCACATAATTTTCTTTCCCCATGATGCCATCTATTTTGTGAAGTGCACCAGTCCCTCCTGCAGCAAAGCACCCCCATAACATGATGCTGCCACCCCCATGCTTCACGGTTGGGATGGTGTTCTGCGGCTTGCAAGCGTCACGCTTTTTCCTCCAAACATAACGATGGTCATTATGGCCAAACAGTTCTAGTTTTGTTTCATCAGACCAGAGGACATTTCTCCAAAAAGTACAATCTTTGTCCCCATGTGTAGTTGCAAACTGTAGTCTGGCTTTTTTATGACGGTTTTGGAGCAGTGGCTTCTTCCTTGTTGAGTGGCCTTTCAGGTTATGTCGATATAGGACTCGTTTTACTGTGGATATAGATACTTTTGTACCTGTTTCCTCCAGCATCTTCACAAGGTCCTTTGCTGTTGTTCTGTTCTGGGATTCATTTGCACTTTTCGCACCAAAGTACGTTCATCTCTAGGAGACAGAACGTGTCTCCTTCCTGAGCGGTATGATGGCTGCATGGTCCCATGGTGTTTATACTTGCATACTATTATTTGTACAGATGAACGTGGTACCTTCAGTCATTTGGAAAATGCTCCCAAGGATGAACCAGACTCGTGGAGGTCTACAATGTTTTTTCTCTGAGGTCTTGGCTGATTTCTTTTGATTTTCCCAAGATGTCAAGCAAAGAGGCACTGAGTTTCTTAGGTAAACCTTGTAATATATCCAAAGGTACACCTCCAATTGACTCAAGTGATGTAAATTAGCCTAACAGAAGCTTTTAAAGCCATGACATAATTTTCTGGAATTTTTCAAGCTGCTTAAAGGCAGAGTCAACTTAGTGTATGTAAACTTCTGACCCACTGGAATTGTGATAGTGATTTATTAGTGAAATAATCTGTCTGTAAACAATTGTTGGAATAATGACTTGTGTCATGCACATAGTAGATGTCCTAACCGACTTGCCAAAACTATAGCTTGTGAACAAGAAATTTGTGGAGTGGTTGAAAAACGCCTTTTAATGACCTAAGTGTATGTAACGTGTATGTAAAGTGTATGACCTAAGTGTATGTAAACTTCCGAGTTCAACTTTATATACAACAAGTGCCTTCAAGGGACACAGATTTAAAACACAGAACATAGTGATTGATGTCTAAACTTTTAGGAGAAAATTAGGGACATTATGAAAACTATTGTCAAGCTGCCAAATCAAATAGCGTAAACAGAACCAAACTAACTTGGGCTATCTGCACAAAACTGAACTTCTCAACAGGTAGTGCATAGAGTTAAATAGGAGTTGGGGTAAAGCAATGATTGCGCTCATCCCTACCTCTGTCACCAGAGTGGGGTTTCCTTGGGGGGTGTCGTAAACCCACCCATCTGTACAATATATGGTGCTGTTGATTCCTTGCTCTTGAATTGTTTCCAAGTCCAAGTCCACCGGTGTGAACATACGACAGCTCTCATATTCCCCAACATCATTCATTGGAAGTGTGAGATTTTTCTGTTGGTCATAGGTCAGTTTGGGTCCACGGGCGAGTATCCAGTCGGTGTTGCAGTGGTGAGGAAAATTCATACCTGTGAAAACTTGGCTGAACATGTGAAAGGCCATGAATATGTTGGGTATCGATATTGCCAACAACAGGCGATTTTGAAACGCTCCAAACTCACCAACTACTGGGAGTATCTTTCCGAATGCAACCATTCTCTTCTCGCCTGGGGTCCTGCATGGAAGACATTGGAAAATGAATCCAAGAAAGCCTACCACTTTTGTAAAATAGGGGCTACCTACCTAAAACTACTAAGGATTCTTTGACCAGTGGTACCCCTTTAGGAGAACCCTTTTTGGTTCCAGGTAGAAAGGTTGGTTCCAGGTAGAAAGGTCTAGGAACCAAAAAAGGTTCTCCTACAGCGACATCCAAATGATAATTCATGGTTATATATTTTATTGAAGGTTTATTTTTGAATTGTACACATTGTCAGCTAAAAGCTGAATTGCAGCATACATACGCCTATGTAAGTAAGTAAATAAAAAAATATGATATGCAATATACAGTACAATATTACAGTTAAGCAGCACTAAGCAGTCTCACAAAGGCATAGGGATGTTGTAATATCTGTCAATCTGAGTAGGGGGAAGGTTCAGATTGTGATTGGATCGGGTAGATCTGCCACTGAATTGGCCTTTCTTCTGAGGTAGCCATTTGTTGTAATCCTGGGATTTTGCAAGATTCTGGGCAAAGGATCTGCAGAGATGGGTGCGACCCGACTCCAAGCCCAGGTCATTGCATGCAGGAGGTGTATGGTGCCCATGATGATTTTGTTTGAATGTCGTTGGATGTTCTCAAGTTGGTTGTGTTGGTGGGCTGTGAGACCTGGGTGCCATACTGGAGCGGCGTACTCTAGCACTAGATGGACAAAGCAGGTGTAGAATGTCAGAAGGTCTTCTGGGACGAAGATTGAAGTGGCGATGATGGTTCTTCATGAAGAGCCTTCGGTTTCCTTTTGTGGTAATGTCGGAGATGTGTATGTCCCATTTTAGGTTAGCTTGGAGTGTAACACCAAGCACTTTGGTGCTGGACACAACCTCAAGTGTGTGGCCGGAGATGTATAATGGAGGAAGGTGTCTTGATTCTATGAGGGTCGGGTCATCCACAAAGGCCTAGGAGTTGGATAGGGTACCCTCTGATTTTTATTTTATTTATGCAACCTTTATTTAACTAGGCAAGTAGGCCTACCAAAAAGGCCTTCTGCGGGGACGGGGGCTGGGATTTTTTTTAAATACACACACACATAGGACAAAACACATATCACGACAAGAGACAACACAACACTACATAAAGAGAGACCTATGACAACATAACAAGGCAGGAACACAAGACAACACAGCATGGTAGTAACACAACATAACAACAGCATGGTAGCAACACAAAACATGGTACAACCATTACTGGGCACAGACAACAGCACAAAGGGCAAGAAGGTAGAGACAACAATACATCACGCAAAGCAGTCACAACTGTCAGTAAGAGTGTCCATGATTGGGGCCTCCCGGGTGGCGCAGTGGTCTAGGGCACTGCATCGCAGTGCTAACTGCGCCACCAGAGTCTCTGGGTTCGCGCCCAGGCTCTGTCGCAGCCGGCCGCGACCGGGAGGTCCGTGGGGCGACGCACAATTGGCATAGCGTTGTCCGTGGTAGGGAGGGTTTGGCCGGTAGGGATATCCTTATCCTTGTCTCATCGCGCTCCAGCGACTCCTGTGGCGGGCCGGGAGCAGTGCACGCCAACCAAGGGGGCCAGGTACACGGTGTTTCCTCCGACACATTGGTGCGGCTGGCTTCCGGGTTGGAGGCGCGCTGTGTTAAGAAGCAGTACGGCTGGTTGGGTTGTGCTTCGGAGGACGCATGGCTTTCGACCTTCGTCTCTCCCGAGCCCGTACGGGAGTTGTAGCGATGAGACAAGGTAGTAATTACTAGCGATTGGATACCACGAAAATTGGGGAGAAAATGGGATAAAAAATAAAAAAATAAAAAAAATAAAAAAAGAGTGTCCATGATTGAGTCTTTGAATGAAGAGATTGAGATAAAACTGTCTAGTTTGAGTGTTCGTTGCAGCTCGATCCAGTCGCTAGCTGCAGTGAACTGAAAAGAGGAGTCACCCAGGGATGTGTGTGCTTTGGGAACCTTTAACAGAATGTGACTGGCAATAGAAGATATCTCAGATAGGGGGGAGTGAGGCCTAAGAGGGTTTTATGGGTCTTGTGACGGGTATACAGAGATGATCAGTTTACAGAGGAGTATAGAGTGCAGTGATGTGCAGTGATGGCCGAATGGTAAAGAACATCTAGCCGTTCGAGAGCACCCTTACCTGCGCCATTGACGTGAGCCACGAATACAATTGGACCAAGCCGTGTGCCCTGGGGGAGGCCACAGGAGAGTTCTTGGGCCTGGGATAGAGTCTCATGGGATCTTGCAACCTGGCTACGCCGGAATGGATGTTTCAAATTCATGGCATGATCTGTGGTCGGACAGATAATTGCAAAAGGTGTTTCATTGCAATTGCGTGATCCACAAGATCAAAGGCCTTGCAGTAGTCTGTCAGGACCCATGTGCTGGAGGTGCCTCTGGTGTCTGCTGTTCTGTACAGGCAGTGGGTGGTTGAGCGTCCCTTGAGGCAGCCAAACTGTTGTTTGGAGATGTTCTTTTGAATATCCTGTGTTGCCCATTCAGCAACAAAACCTTCACACAGAAGGGGCGTGAGCAAGATGGGCCGTAGCTGGTCAATCCTCGGTGGATCACTCTTCAGCAGGAGGACTATTGTCTCCTTCCATTGATGTGGACCCACTCCTTCAAACGGGGAGGTGTTGAAGAAGTCAGTCAGGTGGGTGGATATTGCAACAGCAACTTCCCTGATGAGTCTGCCACTGATGAGGTCAGGACCTGGGGCTTTTCTGGTTGGAACGGAGAGTAGTTTCCTGTGCATTTCACATGGTTCAACAGTAGGGAGTGGCATAGCTGACAAAAATGCAGGTAGGTCTGACAGGTTTAGTGTAGGTAATGATGTGGTGACAGATGAAAACTTGGCATTTATAGCATTGGCAATGGCAGAATGGTTGTCTGGGTCGAGCCTGTCAACTTTGATGGAGATTTTTACTCCTGGTCAGAGATTTATTTTGATGGTACCTGCTTTTTGCTAACCATAACGAGTGTAGCATACAAGTCATAAAGAGTGTACAGTGCATCAAAGATGCAGAATTTTCTTTAAAAAGGTCAAATATGTTATTTCCAGTCACATAAATAAACCTATATTTTAACCCCAGAAAGAAACCTGGCCTTTGATTAATACACTCAGCTTATTATTACTGACCATCAAGTCGACCTAAAATAGTCAGTCTAGTGTGGGATAGAAAAAAATCACATTCTGAAAAGCACTAATATTGTGAAATAGCCCAAATGCAAGTCGTGTCATCAAGTTTAAGGCCTACCTTTACCAGGTGAGTCCCTTGCCTGGCCCCCGCTATTTTGCCTGCGCAACAGGGTAAGGGTGGTAGCAGCACAAAGTACTGTACAGTGTAGTTAACTGATGAATTGACGTGCCAAAATGTTAACTCTTGAGGGAGTTCTATTATCCTTAGCCGCGTAGCAACGGTCAATGGCCCGTGACGCGAACGGGCAAAAGTGGTGAGGGATGAGCGCCAGTTTCAACTCGAACAGTAATCCGCGCCAATAGTTCATGTTGTCAACAAGGTAGCATGATGCATCGTCCAGAAACACAAGTACATCTATTTTCCATAAAATATGTATTCGAATTTTCATTTTTTTTTCAGTGGGCTGGCAGATAAAGCGTTTTTATCAAAAACAATCAATTTTGCATGTAAAAAACAACACAATGTACTCATTACTCCATGTGCTTATGGCCGGTTCAAAACAACTGTAAACTCGGAAAAAAAATACAAGGTCAAATCATGACGTCAGTGATATTCAAATCGGAAAGTCTGAGCTCTTGAAAGAGGTTCGAGTTCCCGAGTTGGAATTCTGAGTTGGCTGACCATTCAAATGATTTTTCCCAGTTAGAGTGCGTTTTTTTCGCTCCGAGTAACCAGTTCTTTTTAACGCGCATTTGTAGCCGACTTCGCTGCGGACTTTGACGGGTCACCCGGCTGACGCCCGGGAGGCAGCTCAGTTCCAAAGCGAATGCAATCACCCGTCACCCGTTATACACTCCTCCCGCAGGGGTAACTCGGGCCAGATAATCAAATCCCCTCATTGAGTTTATTATCCAATCGATCAATAAAACCAGGGAAATACGGACGTTGGATGTTAGATTAGTCCTAATTGGCTCATTTCTAATATTGTGTGGTTTAGTTTAGTCATGGTCGACTAATTTCTAATGTTGTGTGGTACGTCATCTAAATGATTGCCATTGCCGCCCACACTGCAACAAACCCGCCATTTGGAACCTAATCCAATCCTGTTTGATAACAAGGTAAAGTATTGAATATATTGGCATACTGTAATAGTTGGCTATAGATTTCCAATGAGCCAGAATGGTCATATTAAGTATCATTGTAGCGATAAAACAAATTTCAGCAGTTAGACGCATTCAGTAACTAAAAATAACTGGATGGCTGCTACGTTGACAAGAAGACTGAGCTAACCGCGGTAGCTAGCCAAGTCAGGCAGCATCAGCGGGAACGTATTGACTTTACTAGCTAGCTATCTCGTTGATAGGTTTCTACCTAACACCGTCATTGTCAATAAAACGGGTTAGTAAATATCTAGATAGCTAGCTAGTTTTCAGTCTGTGTGGTGGTAAACTTTGATACATGGCGTATAGTTGGCTAGCTAGCTAACGTTAACGTTAGCTCTCTGTGTTCAAAACAAACCTGCGCGCCAAATCATGTCTCCGGGCGCCACACTGCAAAAAGTTATACACCACAAGATTAAATGTAATTTACTGTTGTAGCTGGCTAGCCATGTATACTTATAATGACAACTATCTGGTGGTGGGTAAATTGTGATTGGTTGTAATTTTAACTAGCTAACGTTAGTTTTTGTTGTATTGTTTGGGCTTGCTAACCCCTTAACATCTTAACTATCTAACATTGTTCTCAGACATGACATTGTCAAGTCCGATTGAAAGTTGTTGACTAGCTAACGTTAGCTTAATGTTTTTAGTTATATTATTCGCATAAAAAGGACGGACTATAGTCAGGTACTTCTCCAGGGATATCTAGCTAAACTGATGGTAGAACTACTTTCTTCCCAAAACAGGGCAGCAAATGTTACAAAGTGCACTGACATGACTGAAACGATGGATGAAAAGATGGAGGTTTGTCCCCTGTCGGATGAGGTAGAGAAAGAACCAAAGGTTGAATACCTGGCGGACTCACCAGAAAAGGCCCGAAAACCACGGAATGAAATGAGTAGAGACATAAGTATGATAAGTCAATGATGTTTATGAACCCGTTTTGCTCAAAATAGGCCTACACTGTTAATTTATAGTTCAGTACAGGTATCTAGCTAGTTATCATCCTTCCTTTACCTTCCTCAGCTTTGCATGGGTCCAACTTGTTAGTTATTGCATGCACAGAGGCCTGGTTTGCTACAGTTGATGAAGCCAGCAGCACTGAATTATATTTGACCTGTTATGTTCTTCTTGCAGCTCTATCTCAAATAGTTGAAGGGAAGAGGGAGAAAAAGATGGTGCAAAGACTTGATTTCCAGGTTGCAAAACCTGCGAAGGTGCTGAAAGTTGAAAATGGTAAGATGGAGCATCTTCAGACATGCCTATCAACAAAAAGTTCTCATCAGTCTCGTAGTCTATTGGGATGCAACGGTATCATGTACCAGCCCCGCTGGTATCCCATATAATGCTTCCTCCACCATTTTGCCCTCAGTAGTCAGCTCATTATTTAACAGTACAACCCTAATGTTTTCACTCCCTCTCAGGTGGCGGAGATAAATTAGGAGACATTGCGAGAGTGAACCACCACCTCGGAAAGCTGAAGGTTCCAGATCTGAAACCGCTTCATACAATTCTCTTTGATATGCCAGGTAAGGTAAGTGTATCTTACACTTTTTTTAAAGGCTGAGTAATGTCACAATGGACACCCCTGTGTGGGTAAAACAACACTAGAGTTGTTGTTGTTAGTCGGTTGTCATTATTGATGGTTCTTTCTTCAGATTGCCACAATGAGGAAAAATATGCGGCTGTTCAATGGCTTCCCGTTCGAGGTTGACAGTGATCCCTATATAAAGAAGAAGGAGAGGATGATGAAGTAAGAAGGAGAGAGTTGCGCAGTTAGGACTTGTGAAACAACAGTAGTAGCGTTTATACCGTACCAGTCAAAAGTTTGGACATCCCTAGTCATTCAAGTTTTTTTTTATTTATTTTTTTACATTTTCTAATAGTGAATACATCAACTATAAAATAACACATATGGAATCATGTAGTAACCAAGAAAGTGTTAAACAAATCAAAATATATTTGAGATTCTTCAAAGTAGCCACCCTTTGCCTTGATGATAGCTTTGCACACTCTTGGCTTTCTCTCAACCAGCTTCATGAGGTAGTCACCTGGAATGCATTTCAATTAACAGGTGTGCCTTGTTAAAAGTTCATTTGTGGAATTTCTTTCCTTAATGCGTTTGAGCCAATCATTTGTGTTGTGACAAGGTAGGGGTGGTATACAGAAGATAGCCCTATTTGGTAAAAGACCAAGTCCATATTATGGCAAGAACAGCTCAAATAAGCAAAGAGAAACGACAGTCCATCAAGAACTTTGAAAGTTTCTTCAAGTGCAGTTGCAAAAGCCATCAAGTGCTATCATGAAACTGTCTCTCATGAGGACCACCACAGGAAAGGAAGTCCCAGAGTTACCTCTGCTGCAGAGGATAAGTTCATTAGAGTTAACTACACCTGAGACATTTTGCCCAAATAAATGCTTCACAGACTTCAAGTAACAGACACACCTCAACATAAACTGTTCAGAGGAGACTGCGTGAATCAGGCCTTCATGGTCCAATTGCTGCAAAGAAACCACTACTAAAGGACACCAATAAGAAGAGACTAGCTTGGGCCAAGAAACACAAGCAATGGACATTAGACCAGTGGAAATCTGTCCTTTGGTCTGATGAGTCCAAATTTGAGATTTTTGGCACCAACCGCTGTGTCTTTGTGAGACGCAGAGTAGGTGAACGGATAATCTCCGCATGTGTGGTTCCCACCTTGAAGCATGGAGGTGTGAGGGTGCTCTGCTGGTGACACTGTCTGTGATTCAAGGTGCACTTAACCAGCATAGCTACCACAGAATTCTGCAGCGATACGCCATCCCATCTGGTTTGGTCTTAGTGGCACTATCATTTGTTTTTCAACAGGACAATGACCTCCAGGCTGTGTAAGGGTTATTTGACCAAGGAGGAGAGTGGTGGAGTGCTGGATCAGATGACCTGGCCTCCACAATCACTTGACCTCAACCCAATCTAAGATGGTTTGGCATGAGTTGGACCGCAGAGTGAAGGGGAAGCAGCCAACAAGTGCTAAGCATATGTAGGAACTCCTTCAAGACTGTTGGAAATGCATTCCAGGTGAAGCTGGTTGAGAGAATGCCTTAACAGCTTTGCACTCTCTTGGCAAAGGGTGGCTACTTTGAAGAATCTCAAATATATTTTGATTTGTTTAACACTTTTTGGTTACTACATGCTTCCATATGTGTTATTTCATAGTTTTGATGTCTTCACTATTTTACAATGTAGAAAATAGTAAAAAATAAAGAAAAACCCTTGAATGAGTAGGTGTACAGACTTTTGACTGGTACTGTATATATTTTTTTACCTTTATCAGGGAATCATACTGAGACCAAGGTCTCTTTTACAGATGAGTCCTGAATTAAATAAATGACAGCAATACAAATGTCAAAATATAAATGCAAGCAGAAAGAAACACGGTCATTAGAAATTAACATTCATCAGTAAAAAGGTCCTCAATCAGCTTTTTGAATTGCACTAGAGGCACCAACACATCCAGTTTTAGAACATTTTGAAGATTGTTCCACAAGGTGCAAGAACTAAAAGCTGATTTACCCAACTCAGTAGGGACCAAAGGAATTTCCAGAGTGAACCATCCCTGAGACAGGTTCAGGTAACTTGTGTCTAAAGTTGAGTAATTGTGTTTGGTACAGTGGACTTTTTGTTAAAATGAAAACGGCAATGTATCAACCTACGTAACTTGACATCAAAGGGCCAACTAACTTTTTGGTAGAGAATGAAGTGATGAGTACTAAAATTGTCGGCTGTAATAAAGCGCAGTGTGCTATGATAAACTGCATCGAACGGCTTTAATGAAGTAACATGTTTAAACATTATCTGAACTATTGTTGTGGATCAAACGTACTCTATTGCACAATAAACAAGCAAACTAATGACTAGTATTTGTGTGCTCTGATTCAGGATAACATGCGTAAGGTTGAGGACCATCTGTAAAGTGTTGGACCTGGAGAAGGGTGGAAACCAGTCAGTCCTCATTGACAGGATCATAACTTTCCTCATGAGTCCCAGAATATCAGGAAAGGTGAGTTAAAGGTCTTCTTTATTTTTCAAATAAACTGTCCTTAACAGTTTTCATGTAGTGACTGCTCTTTAGCTAGATACACATTTCTTGAGTTTGTTGTCTTGTCAAACCGAATACAAAATCCTTCCCATCTGCAGCCTGTTATCTCAAAGAAGAAGAAGAAGTCTAAGAAGAATATCTCAACCAAAGACTCTAAGAGCAAGACCAAGGCTAAGGCCAGGAGTACATCCAGCAGTCCCCGGAAGGTCAAAGCAGAGAGCAAGTCCAAAGCCATCGTCACTGATTCTAGCAGTGATGAGGATGATGACGACGACGAAGAGCAAGGAGTCACAGTAGAACAAGACGAGTCAGACGCCGAAAAGAAGAGCTGGAAAGCGGGAAAGCGGGAAAAGGTGACGACCGATGAAGATACCGATGATTCTGAAGACTACGGCGATGAGGTGAGCAGAACTGAAATGTTGTAATGTAAACTGATAGGTATTGTCCATTGGAAATGTATTTTCCCCTATTTGGTCTTGGACAATACTAGTGGCACTATATAAATATTCTAGAACTGTAAAAGGGAACGGTCAACCTGTTCTGTCACTCAAAGATTAACCACAGTCCCTTCTCTCCTACCAATCAGGATCCCAAGTCAAATCCAGCAGCCAAGGGCAAGAGAACATCTGCCAAGAAGCGCGCGCAACCAGCAAAGAAGGCAGCTCCTGCCAAAAAGAAAACGAAAGACTCCGACCAGTCTGAGTCTGATTCAGACAAGGATGATGAGGATGAGAAAGACAGCGAGAGTGAAGTTGAGAAGGTGAGATTCTTCTGTCAATCTGTCTCTGATTCTGGATTTGCTAAACTCACAGCAAGTCTTGTGAATACAAAAGTCAACAGTTTGGGTTTGTGTTCATATTTGTATGTAATTATGTCACAGATCATGTCTATAATATCTCGATAGGGTTTTTACCCATTTGTCTTTTTATCTTGAACCAATGGAATTAACTCATGGATTGACTTGTCCTCAGCCAAAAAATAAACCGTCAGCTAAGAGGGCAGCACTGGCTAAGACCAAGAAAGCAGACAGCAGCAGTAACAAACAGAAAAAGACTGCCAGCAATGGTAAGAATCTGTAGATTTACTTTTATAGCACGTTTCATACGTCATTGGCAACCTGTAGCCTAATGCTTATTGTTATGTTTTTCTCTGCTTGTTTTCCTCTGCTTGTTTTCCTAAATAGCAGCACTCGACAGCTCGGATGACGATGAGCCGTTGATCAAGATGATCAAGAAGCCTCCTACAGATGAGCAGCTAAAGGAGACGGTGAAGAGGCTGCTGAAAGACGCCAACCTGGAGGAGATGACCATGAAGAAGATCTGCCAGAAAGTATGTTTGCTTCTCAAATATCTGATTTGATATCACAATGTTGGTTGGTTTACCTGTAAAAGTCTCTAACGCAACAACTTCTCTGTCCCAGGTGTACGACACATACCCAGAGTATGACCTGACCAGCAGAAAGGACTATGTCAAGCAGACAGTAAAAACGGTGAGTTACCTGTCCTCCCTTGGTGTTCTGGAATATCAGCACTGTGCTTGCCTTATCGACTACTCAAGTCTGTCAATGTCATTACCCCCCCCCCCCCCCCCCCCCCAAAAATGTGTGTGAATGCTTTTCAATTATGTTTTATCTGTTGGCAGACTGATTTCTTTGTATAACCATCTGTTTTGTTGTTCTTTGCAGCTGATTTCCTAAAGAACATGGAAAAAGACATAAACAGTCCCTTGTGACAAATAACTGTGAATGTTCCAATGCTGGAAAAGGATAATCAAAAGAATGTGCCTATCTTCCTAGAACTGCTCAAACCCCCAGTTTTACTTCGTTGTGTTTGTTTTTATTTAAATCCTAATGTTTTTATGTTTCCATATTATGTAATTTCCAAATTGATTGCGCACTTCTCTTAGGTCATATGTAACATGTTACATAAGGCTTATGCATTTGAGTCATTGCTTGTTAATAATCTGTGCTTTGTTAATACACTTAACTTTACAGTTTTTCTACTGATCCCAAGCAGAGGGTGTTAGGCTAAACGAACAGTGTTTTAGAGATTCAAGGTTGGTCACTATAAATGGAAACATGTCCTCAGGCAATGCATGAATTCACACACTGTTGATTTTAAATGTATTTCCTGAATTGACCAGTCAAAATGGAATAAGGGCCCTCACTATAGCTATCCACTGCCTTTGCCTTCTGTGGAGGATTTCAAATCTTTCCCTCTGTGGTTTTGATGCACGGCCTTATAGCAACAAGGCTGGGGTGTATTCACTAGGAACCAAAAGGGGAGGGCCCTACTGGAATTTGACCAATAGAAACTCTGTTTTTAGTAAGCACGCGTTTTCTGTTGCAAAACATTTTGGACTAATAATTCCACTCCTTTTCCATTCTCCCTAGACATTTTGTGTGAAATTGTTTTGCATGGCAAGCTGTTCAATTGAGTTTTGAAAAGTATTTATTGTCATGGTCAAGTCTTCAAACATATATTCCTTGATTGCATTTATAAGACTTCATGTTTTTATATGTAAATGTGTACATTTTGTTAATCATTCCCTTTTGATGAGATCCTGTTTTAGTCCTTATTTTGTCTCTGTATGCAGTACAGGATTCTGATTTATGTTGTCACCTTGCTCAATGAAGAGTTGGATCATTTTAGGCAATGTACCTTTGACAGAGTAAGTCATTGAATGAAAATGTTCTGCATATAAATTTACATCAGATTTTTGAACTAACACTTGTCTATCTAGTGTTTTGCTAAAGCCAAGATACTCATTACTAAGGTGGTAAACAGTTATGATATTGGCCCTGTTACAGCGCATCAAAACCATAATGTCATGTAAATTGTGCCTGCCAGATTGAGCTACAAACAATATTGGTCAGTACTATCTGGAATCCTTGGGATGTTCCTAAGTACCCATTTTACATTTAAAGTTCAATGGGTCTGAGGAATGTCTCAAGGATCCTGGTTAGCAGGGACTAAATAATATTGGCTGTGTTCAAGAGGATCAAAACAGTATTATAAACTGGGTGGTTTGATCCCTGAATGCTGATTGACTGACAGCTGTGGCATATCAGACCGTATACCATGGGTATGACAACATTTGTTTTTACTGCTCTAATTGTGTTGGTAATCAGTTTATAATAGCAATAAGGCACCTTGGTGGTTTGTGGTATATTGCCAATATACCTTGGCTAAGGGCTGTGTCCAGGCACTCCTCGTTGCGCCTAAGAACAGCTGTTAGCTGCGGTATTTTGGCCATATACTGTTAAGGCTGCGAAGGTTCAACTGAGATAGAAACAATCACACACCTGAACTTGTTTAAAATAATTGTTTAATTTAAGAGTTAATAAATGGCAAATGCAATTTCCGTATATACGGGTTCACTGTCATCACGCAGGATAAGACAGAGAACTGACTTGTTCCTGACAAAGATAATATAATATACTCATGACAGAGATAGTTCCCGCTTCTGAGCCAGCCTGTCAGAGTAGAGACTGGGCGTGGTTTAGACTCACCCAGCCTATCGTTGGTGTTGGCGCTTAAGCTAGTCCCAGCCCCTTCGCTCTCTGGTGTCCCGTTGCTGTGTAGATTACGCTCCCTCACCCCAGAGACTGAGGTCAGACAGCTCTGCAACATTGTCTGAGCTATTTGCACCTGTATACAAAGCTCACTGTTCTCGCTCAAGGCTAACCACAGCTTCCCAGCACACTTATCTGAGGCTAACTGTTACTTCCAGCACACAGACACCAGGCCAACAGTTGCTAATATTCAATCACGTGTTATAGTATTGGGTTATAGTGCATAACTCAGAACCTCACAGATGTTCTTCGTGTGTATAGTTTATCTGTTATTGTCTATTGTACACCACAGTCAGCAGTCTCCTGATTCACCCCTCCTGTGCCTCTCTAAGATTAGCACAGTTTAGGTCACACAGTACAGCTCCCTTTTTGCCACAAACACACACACACATTATTGTTCATATCTTAGGCCTTGTACATTGTTGCATACACACACATATTTCAGGCTGTGGCCTCATGGTTAGGCTATGAGAACTGTTACTCCTGAGAACAAAGACAAATGTCAGGCCTACATGAGTCAGTAGCTTAAACTTTAATTAATGCAAAATCCTTCTAGTTTATAGTTATTTTAGCACGCTAAGCTTTGCAAACCCCCACAATACCACAACCCCTCTGGCCGTATTGCTTAAATGTATCATTGGTAAATTGTGACTGACTATTAATAATGAGTCATTATTTATGATGCAAGTTGATTTGTAGATCATTAGTTGTCAGTCTGCTGAAATGTCGAACAAGCCCATTGAGCAGTTAATACAATGTGATTTATAGATTAGTCAGCTTCGCCTTTAAAGTCGGCTTGCGGCTGAACGTTGACAGACTTAAGACTACTAATGATGCAACGTACACATGTCTACATTTCAGGGAAGCTGGTTATAGTTTGCGGGCTCTTATTGGACGCAAGAGAAGATATCCGAGCGTGTGCATTGGCCAACTAAACACAACAATGGCGATGGGAAAGAGACGATGTAACGCTGTAACAAACTATCGATACCTTCGCTTATTTCATAATTATAACTAGCCTAGTATCTTAGATACTGTCTTTGTATTGTAGCACTTGCAGTCAATACGAATAATACATGTAGCTACACATGTGCATAATCACGTGTTTAATGCGACCGCCTTCAAGACTGGTTCAAACTCGTATCTATCCACGGACGACAACCTTATTGAAATTCACCAGTCACTGCAGCAGTTTTGCTTTGACTTACAGAGCGAGACAGCATTCCACTTGAAACCTCTTGTGGACAAAGCTATTCTCGTGCTATGGGTAGTTTCTGTCTCCTAAGAAGTCGGTGTCTCCCCCGCCAGGTCGGCTTACCATTGGTCATGCATCGGCAATACAGCCTCGATATTTCCGCTCAGCTTCTCCGAACGCAGGGCTATGTGAACGGGCAATGGATCAATGGTCCCTCTACCTTCCCAGTGCTGGACCCAGCGACGGGGGAAGAGATTGCGAAAGTCGCCGACTGCGGCCCAGCAGAAGCTAAACTAGCTGTGGACGCAGCCTACAAGGCATTCTACTCCTGGAAGCAACACACAGCGAAGGTATGCCTCTACTTTAATTATGCTGAAATAACGTTGACTTGACAGTTGACGATCCGCAATTCTGTGAATAACATCTTGATATTTTTTTTCCTTCATCAGTACCAGCGCTTTCCCCACATTTCCTAGTTGCATGAAATCAACAGTGTGACAGCTGCTTTCCCTAACTATTGTGACTGGCATGCATGTTAGGCAGAATATAATAACCTAATAGAGACAGTCAAAGTGCACAATTCCATATCTATTACAAGCATCATAGCCTATACCCCAGGGTTCATTGTTTTGGGGCCTGTACTGTAGTGTACGCTCAATAATAGCCTGGCCCGCAAAGTAGCCACTCCAGGTTGCAGGGCTGTTTTTTTACTGTCTGTGTGATTTATGCAATTATTAAGCCAACTCACTCACTGCCATATTAATACTCCACTAAGTGTACATCACTAAACAGGGAGCCTTGAGAGAATATCAAAGTGACTCCAACATCTTATACTGTAGCTTGGGGAGATTCTTGTTCACGGCAGTTTTGTCTTTGATCTGGTAAAGATGGCCTCATTGTTCTAGTTTTCTGTCCATGCAGCCAACAACCCCCCCCCCACCCCTTCCGACTCTGTCCCATTTTTGTCTTGCAAATAAATGCTCTGCTGCCATGCATGTCAATGCTTCGGTGCGAGAGGGACTGAGTGAGTGGAAAGGCAACAACCAGAGGCACCACTCAGCATCAACACCTCATACACTTTCAATACACAGCACACATTGTTGCATCAAGTTCCATCTCTGTTATCAGGAGCTGCTAGTTCCAGGGCGCGCTAGTAAGACCAGACGGTGTCCTCCAGATTCTTGTGGATCATGCAACTTACTGATTCCATAATCTGATTTAATGTTTTCTTCCTTAGGAAAGAAGTGTCCTTCTACGGAAATGGTACGATCTGTTGACGTTGAACAAGGAGGACCTTGCTAAGCTGATCACCTTTGAGTGTGTGAGTATTGTTTTCCTGGATGCAAAAGGGGTGCTGCCCTGTCCGTGTAATGATTTGTATTTCGTTCTGAGTTGTAAACCACTTGTGTGTTCTGCACCTCTTAGGGTAAGCCCATGAAGGAGTCCCTGGGGGAGATTGCTTACGCTGCTGGCTTCTTGGAATGGTTCTCTGAGGAGGCGCGCCGTGTCTACGGGGATATTGTTCCCTCGGCTGCCAAGGACCGTAAGATCCTTCTGCTCAAACAACCTGTGGGTGTGGCCTCAATCATCACTCCGGTGAGCTGTAATGCTTCATCCATCTACTATATGTCAGGGATGTCCAACTTAGGTCCTGGAGAGCTAAAATTATGTAATGCTTTTCACTTCCTGCAGAACACCTAATCTAGCCTATTTCCCCCTCCCCCCCACAGTGGAACTTCCCCAGTGCTATGATCACCAGGAAAGTGGGTGCTGCCCTGGCCGCGGGCTGCACCGTCGTGGTGAAACCTGCCGAGGACACACCCCTCTCTGCCCTGGCGCTCGCTGAGGTCAGTGCTTCCGTTTCCACAACCACACTCACTGTGTACTGTGGCTGGGTCCCAAATAGTGAGACACTTCATTTGTCTAATTAATATGTTTACTTTTTGTGTGTGTAAAGCTGGCGAGTCAGGCCGGGATCCCTGCGGGGGTATTTAACGTGGTTCCCTGCTCCAGAGAGAAGACCCCCTCTGTTGGGATGGTCCTCTGCACAGACCCCCTGGTGGGGAAGGTCTCCTTCACTGGATCCACTGCCACTGGAAAGGTATGGACACTGATCTAGAATGGCTTCAGAGTTAGCTTAATCAACCCTGAAAATGCAATATACATTTCATGTTAGTCTTAAATCTTCTAGGTGGATAATTTTTCAATGAAAAGGCCTGTGATCTTCCTGATAACTCCATCCTCAGATTCTCTTGAAGCACGCTGCCGACACCATCAAGAGGGTTTCAATGGAGCTGGGTGGCCATGCCCCCTTCATTGTGTTTGACAGTGCGGATGTGGACAAGGCTGTGGCGGGAGCCATGAACTCCAAGTTCAGGAACTCAGGACAGGTACTGAAATAGAAGGTATCTCAAAACAAATACTTTTGTGTCTACTGTACTGGGGGATACTGTGAAATGCACCATATCGATATGTTGCGTGTCATTCTAGTCTTAAGTCGTGGCCTAACCTCCATGTCCCTCAATGTGCCCTTTGACCCCTGTAGACATGTGTCTGTTCCAACCGTTTCCTGGTCCAGAGTAAGATCCACGATCGCTTCATAGAGAAGTTGGGGAAGGCCATGGACGCAGAGCTCCGTCTGGGCCACGGCTCTGACCCAAACACCACCCAGGGACCCCTCATCAATGTCCGTGCCTCTGAGAAGGTAACCTGGTTCCTTCTGTCAAGTTGGTGTTTGTATTATAGCTATACTATAACTATTATTTGCATGATATTGTTTATATTCTGATATGTTACATAACCTTAATATATCTTTTACTGCCTCAGAAACCCGGATCCGGGATCCCCCCCACCTCCCCACACTGATTAGCATCGCTAGCATAGCGTCACATTTAAATAGTAGCATCTAAATATCATTAAATCACAAGTCCAAGACACCTAATGAAAGATACAGATCTTGTGAATAAAGTCACCATTTCAGATTTTTTAAATGTTTTACAGGGAAGACAAAATATGTAAATCTATTAGCTAACCATGTTAGCAAAAGACACCCTTTTTCTTTGTCCACCATTTTTTCTCAACACCAGTAGCTATCACCAATTCGGCTAAACTAAGATATTGATAGCCACTAACCAAGAAAAAACCTCATCAGAGGACAGTCTGATAACATATTTATGGTATAGGATAGGTTTTGTTAGAAAAATGTGCATATTTCAGGTATAAATCATAGTTTGCCATTGCAGCCACCAACACAAATCTCACCAAAGCAACTAGAATTACTACAGAGAGAAACGTGTATGACCAATTTACTCATCATAAAACATTTCATAAAAATAGACAAAGCATAGCAATGGAAAGACACAGATCTTGTGATTTCAGACAATATTTCAGATTTTCTAAGCGTTTTACAGCGAAAACACAATAAATCGATAAGTTAGCATACCACATGTGCAAACGTCACCCCAGCATGAATTCAAGCCAAAGGGAGCGATATCGTTATCATCGCCAAAAGATATACATTTTTTCACTAACCTTTTCAGAATTCTTCCGATGACACTCCTGTAACATCATATTACAACATACATATATTGTTTGTTCGAAAATGTGCATATTTAGCCATAAAAAAACGTGGTTATACAATGAAAATAGTAGCAAATCAAGCCTCAACATGTCGGACGCCATCTTTCATAGTGATCTAGTTTAATCGAAAGCTAATCATATACTTGACTAAAAAATACAGGGTTGACAGGAATCGAAAGACAAATTAGTTCTTAATGCAATCGCTGATTTACATTTCTAAAATTATCCTTACTGTGCAATACAGGGTTCGCCAAGCGAAGCTATAGCAAACAAAATGGCTGAATATGCGTTTAAAATATTTCGACAGAACAACGATTTATCATATTAAATATTTCTTACTATGAGGTGATTTTCCATCAGATTCTTGGGCAATGCATCCTTTCTTGGGTCTAATCTTCTTTTGGTCGAAAGATGTCCTCTGTCCGTCGAAATGCCCACTAACGTTCGACCGGGACCCCGAAACGTGCCCGGTGCTTGAAAGTGCATAACAAAGCAATGCCTCAAAATTGCACTAAACGGATATAAATTGCTATAAACCGGTTTAAATTAACTACGTTATGATGTTTCTAACTCCTATATCGAATTAAATTACAGACGGATACATTTCACGTTGATAACCGAGCCTCTGAAAATGGCATCCCGAGGTCCTCTTCTGCGTAATGGCAAGAGTCGAAAGGGGGGCTACCCTCACTCCTTGGCCTTTTATAACCTCTGAGAGCTACGCAGAAAGACCATTCCACTTCTCATTGGTTACTGACATCCAGGGGAAGGCGGGTGCAGTTCATGTCGTTCCATAGGAAAAACACAGACTTTTAAAACTGATCTGAAATCAGAGCTTCGCTCTCAGACCATCGCAGTACCTGTCATTGATTTCGCTGTAGAAAGAGTTCTGGGTCACCCACAGACAAAATTCCAACGGCTATAGAAACTAGAAAGTGTTTTCTATCCAATAGAATTAATAATATGCATATTGTACGATCAAGAATTGAGCACGAGGCAGTTTAATTTGGCGACACCCAGAAATAAAAAATGCTAATTGCGCCACCTATTGACAAAAGGATATCCTATGTCTCTCCCAGGTGGAGCACCAGGTGATGGATGCAGTGTCGCAGGGGGCCAAGGTGCTAAGGGGGGGGAAGCGTCTGGACGGCTCGTTCCATCAGCCCACTCTGCTGGTTGATGTCACTACAGACATGCTGTGTACCAGAGAGGAAACCTTCGGTCCTCTCCTGCCTGTCATCAGGTCAGTGGAGCTAGGAGAGATCAGACAACTCAATCACAATTGAAGAGTGGATGGATGCTAAAATGGAAGCTAACTCAAGTTGTTTGTCTTTTCCTTATGACAGGTTTAGCACAGAGGAGGAAGCACTTGCCATTGCCAATGCATCTCATGTGGGTTTAGCAGGTGAGCTAAACATTATTGTATGCACCTTGCTGTCATGTCTGAAAACCCCTCAAACCTATAATTATTATTATTTGACAGAGCCAGTCTGATTTACTGATTCTATTACTCTATTTCATGTCAATAGAAAGTCTATCTCAAAATCTGAGTTTCATTCAACTACGCTCTGCTACCCCCCCAGGGTACTTCTTCTCCCAGGACGTCAGTCAGATCTGGCGGGTGGCGGAGAATCTGGAGGTAGGCATGGTGGGGGTGAACGAGGGTCTCTTCTCCACCCCAGAGGCCTCCTTCGGCGGGGTCAAACAATCAGGCCTGGGCCGTGAGGGCTCCAAGTATGGCATTGAGGAGTACCTGGACGTCAAGTACATGTGCTTTGGAGGGCTAACCCCCTGAGGGAATACTACCCCCCCCCCCCCCCCCCCCCCCCCCTCAACTCCGGGACTTCCCCAAGTAGGAAGCGATGATTTTGGGAAAAGGGAGGATTCTTATGCTCTAGTAACAGTTACTTACTCATATTTAACATAAAAAAACAACAACAATAATGGATGACAATCGTCAAATATGATTCCTTCACAAATTATTGTGAGTCTGATCCGCATCCTCATTGAGAGCCTTCATCACTCTGCCGAGAAATCCATGTTACATGGTTTCCTCTCCTTATAGACCAGTGGTCAGAGAGGATAAGAACTGGTGCAGGGAAAGCAATATGGTGACAACCCAAACCAGTTATCCATGTTAGTTAAAGACCAGTCTAAAACATGAATTTTCTGTTTTTTATATATATTTCCACACTGAGGTTGAATCAATTTTGTGAAAAGGGTGATTATGCCCTTTTAGTTTAACAGCTGTTTGGAAAGACCGCCTGAAGTTTTTGCCTGCCTGGTGACATCACCAGATGGTAAATTGGTTAATAGACCAATAAGAAAGAGTTCCAAACCTCTCTGCCAATAACCACTCATTTTCAGTTTCCCCCTCCTCACTCAGGCCACTCCCAGCCAATCTTAGCAAAATTCTTGTTTGAGAAATTGCTCTTTGCTAAGAAGCTATTTTTGTTTTCAATTAAAATGTTAAAAATCACAGTAAGGTACTTACTTGTTACCCAGATATTATTTGATGTTGAGATAAAAATGGCTGCATTGGAACTTTTTAATGGTAGCCCCTTAAAAAGGAGGATAGGAAGCCACAATAGTATTTGGACACAACCCCATAGACGTCTCCAACCTGTGGGATCCCATAACGATTTGGACCTTTAGGGCTGAATCATATGTTGAGATACAAATGTGTGTTCTCAGTGTAGGATTGGGCCCTTAATGAGAAGCACTATATAACTTGAAGCGTAGCATAGAGTTGGGTAGATTTAATAAGCACATGATTTGCAAATACTGAGATTATTAATATGCACAAGAGACTTAATCTGTTCTTAATAAGAAGATTATTTATAATTTGGCTATTTTCTAGAAAAGGGAGCTTGGCTGTATACAGATACCAGTTGTATTACATATGTCACTTGATACTAGTGTGGTGAAATTGTGAATGACACTATTTTGGTAACCGTTGAGGAATAGCTTTTTGGGGCTAAGCAGTTAGAATGAAATGTACTGTGTAACATCCTCTGTAAATAGTTTTAACTGTCCTAACTACTAAACCTATTGTAGACCATGCCACTACATTAGTATAGGTTATGTTGTCATTGGTAACTATTCTTCCCACATACAATATATTATCCAGTAGAGCTGCCTTTGATATTCAGACAGTTTGTACTACCTATGTGCTGTATCTGAACCTGCGATGTAAATGTAGTGTTCTCTGAAACTGAAGTAATGTCTCTTGCCAAACTTTGTCAAACAAGTGCCGTTTGAATAATTTTACCAATTCTGTTTTCTGGTTGTGACACTCATTGTAAATATTAATGGAGTACTTCAGAAAATGTCAAATAAATGACTGTGTTACTTTGTCAAACAGTATCAATTGGTTTATGTTAGGTCAGTGTTTCCCAACTCTGGTCCTCCAGTACCCCCAACAGTACACACTTTTGTTGTAGCCCTGGACAACCCTCATTCAACACATTGAGGGCTTGATGATTAGTTGACAAGTTGAATCAGGTATGCTTGTCCAGCGTTGGAATAGAAATGTGTGCTGTTGAGGGTACTGGAGGACCAGGGTTGGCAAGAACTGCCTTACATCTTACTACTCATTTTGGACAGGAAAGAAAATGACACAGAATTCAGAACACTGTTCATTGATTAGATGCATTTGTTTAATTTTGTCAATATATTATCTGTAAAAACATTGGTAGCTGTAATTAGTTAAGTAAACAAAGCAAATACCAAAAATTGGGTGGTGTAATGGGGAAAATACATGAATATAACATGGCTGTTTGTGTTTCTGTCCATATTGGGGATATATCTCCCCAGTCCCTTACGGGGGAACAAATGTAAACCAACCATTGGACATGCTTATGTTGCTTTAATGTCAAGTATTTGATCCATTCAATCAATGGCTACCTGTCCTACATAGTAATGTTAATGATCAATTCCATCTGTCCTAATTATTTTGCACTATACTCATGTAATCAGACATTCTCTGACACTGAATGAGGGGGAGGGGGAATCCATCATTACGCAGAGGAATTAATGATTGAAAGCATGTTACCCACCATGTTCAAGTTAGATAATAGATCTTACCAAGGGAAGGAAGAAAGGATGCATTACCAAGTACCTGGATATAATAGGGTCTCTGTTAGCCATAGGCTTATAGTGCATTTTGGCACCTTTATGGCTTGTCCCATGAAATGCCTGGTTATGTTTCTTCGGGCCCATTTATAAGACCCATTATGCTTATTTAGCATAAAGAAGCTTTAAAATGAGAAAGATACCAAAACTATACAACTAGTTTGGAGGACAAGTGTGCTAACTCAAAACAGTAGTTCAAATACAATAAAATGCTGTGTTGTATTGTGTCAAAGTCCAAGACACTCATAGAGAGAGATCACAGATAAATTGAGTTTGATTAAATGACTCACGAGTAGCATCACAAGATGGACTTTGGGTACTAAACATAATTATGAGACTTTTCCATGAAGCCATTTTGACAAATCCAAATTGCCAACAAATTTACAGGAGAGGCGTCAGATGCTCACAACCAGGGCTGGGCTTGTCTCCATTTCCTATAAAATAATGACAGTAAAAAAACATTATTGGATAACAAGGCAAAGTTAAAGGTCAGTAGTAGTCGGTAGACTAGTATGCACAATGGATAGTTGTATGTACATTCACCAATCTGGTTATCTGTAGAAGTATGTGAGGCCACAGAACCTCACTGTGCACCTCACAAAGAGCACCTTCATCCATAGTGTCAAATTATTCAAACAATCTGTATGCATGTAAACTCAATGCTACTGTTAGTTCCCAGAATCCAGGGATGCCCAACTAGTATTCTAAGGCCCTTGGATTTTCACATCTCCCTGGTGCTGAGTTGTCCAATGAATGTCATAGAAAGTACACATCTGGTCGAAACCAGTTTTTGAATTGAAGACGAGACTGAAAACAAGCAGACACTATGGCACTCGAGCTGTGCACCCCAGCCATAATCCCAAGAGTGGGTTTCACTCATGTTGTACAATAACCACCCCAGTTCTGTGCGTTCCTGCTCATCCGTAGGTGTTCCCGTTGCAGGCAGCCTGAGCATTGGTCCGGTTTCTGCTCCGGACCGGTTGGTCTCGGCTGAAGATGGTGTCCTGGTCACTGTCCAGCTCTGACTCGGACATCATGAGGCTGGAGTTGTGCTCCGTGCTCCTGTGTTTGATGTCTGAGAAGGGCACAGACCAGGTAGATCATGGCAGGGTGACCAAACACAGGAAATGTTTGAAATGTGTTGAATGAAAAATAAGACACTTACTGTATTTGGGCCTCAGCTCCATTTTCTCCTGTTCGTCCATGTTGTCCAGTATAGTGTACTTGGTGTTCTTCCCGACCTTAGTGCGCCTCCTAACAAAACACATTTCTCCTTTAAAAAAAATCTCAAAATCAAATAAATTCCAGGTAACAAGTACCTTACTGTGATTGTTTTCAATTCAAATAGTCTAAAAGATACATTAATAGCAATTTTCATTTATTTTTACTATTTTCTACATTGTAGAATAATAGTGAAGACATCAAAACTATGAAATAATACATATGGAATCATGTAGTAACCAAAAACGTGTTAAACAAATCAAAATATATTTTCAATTTGAGATTCTTCAAAGTAGCCACGCTTTGCCTTGATTACAGCTTTGCACACTCAGCATTCTCTCAACCAGCTTCACCTGGAATGCTTTTCCAACAGTCTTGAAGGAGTTCCCACATATGCTGAGCACTTGTTGGCTGCTTTTACTTCACTCTGCGGCCCAACTCATCCCAAACCATCTCAATTTGGTTGAGGTCGGGTGATTGTGGAGGCCAGGTCATCTGATGCAGCATTCCATCACTCTCCTTCTTGGTCAAATAGCTCTTACACAGCCTGGAGATGTGTTGGGTCATTGTCCTGTTGAAAAACAAATTATAGTCCCACTAAGTGCAAACCAGATGGAGTGGCGTATCACTGCAGAATGCTGTGGTAGCCATGCTGGTTAAGTGTGCCTTGAATTAGAAATAAATCACAGACAGTGTCCCCAGAAAAGCACCATCACACCTCCTCCTCCATGCTTCATGGTGGGAACCACACATGCGGAGATCATCCGTTCACCTACTCTGCGCCTCACAAAGACACAACACAGCAGTTGGAACCAAAAATCTCAATATCAATATAAATCAAAATATATTTGAGATTCTTCAAAGTAGCTACCCTTTACTTTGACAGCTTTGCACACTCTTGGCATTCTCTGAACCAGCTTCATGAGGTAGTCACCTGGAATGCATTTCAATTAACAGGTGTGCCTTGTTCAAAGTTAGTTTGTGGAATTTCTTACCTTCTTAATGCGTTTGAGCCAATCAGTTGTGTTGTGACAAGGTAGGGGGTATACAGAAGATAGCCATATTTGGTAAAAGACCAAGTCCATATTATGGCAAGAACAGCTCAAATAAGCAAAGAGAAACGACAGTCCATCATTACTTTAAGACATTAAGTCAATCTGGAAAATTTCAAGAACTTTGAAAGTTTCTTCAAGTGCAGTCACAAAAACCATCAAGTGGTTTGATGAAACTGGCTCTCATGAGGAACACCACAGGAAAGGAAGACACAGAGTTACCTCTGCTGCAGAGGATAAGTTCATTAGAGGTACCAGCCTCAGAAATTGCAGCCTAAATAAATGCTTCACAGAGTTCAAGTAACAGACACATCTTAACATCAACTGTTCAGAGGAGACTGCATGAATCAGGCCTTCGTGGTCAAATTGCTGCAAAGAAACCACTACTAAAGGACACCAATAAGAAAAAGAGACTTGCTTGGGCCAAGAAACATGATATTGGACACACCTTGATTTTCCAAGATGGCGTAGCAGTCGGGCGTGTGTTTTGTCTTGTCCCGTGTAAATATAGTTTTCCACCAGAGACTCTGGGTTCAAACCCAGGCTCTGTCGCAGCCGGCCGCGACTGGAAGGTCCATGGGGCGACGCACAATTGGCCTAGCGTCGTCCGGGTTAGGGAGGG
This sequence comes from Salvelinus fontinalis, assembly GCF_029448725.1. Lineage (NCBI taxonomy): Eukaryota > Metazoa > Chordata > Actinopteri > Salmoniformes > Salmonidae > Salvelinus > Salvelinus fontinalis. The sequence continues at coordinate 31,073,216 of NC_074670.1, read as the reverse complement.
TTTGGCCGGTAGGGATATCCTTGTCTCATCGCGCTCCAGCGACTCCTGTGGCGGGCGGGGCGCAGTGCACGCTGACCAGGTCGCTAGGCATACGGTGTTTCCTCCGATACATTGGTGCGGCTGGCTTCCGGGTTGGATGCGCGCTGTGTTAAAAAGCAGTGCGGCTTGGTTGGGTTGTGTTTCAGAGGACGCATGGCTCTCGACCTTCGTCTCTCCCGAGCCCGTACCGGAGTTGTAGCGATGAGACAAGACAGTAACGACTAACAACTGAATACCACGAAATTGGGGAGAAAAAAGGTGTAAAAATATATACACTGCTCAAAAAAATAAAGGGAACACTTAAACAACACAATGTAACTCCAAGTCAATCACACTTCTATGAAATCAAACTGTCCACTTAGGAAGCAACACTGATTGACAATAAATTTCACATGCTGTTGTGCAAATGGAATAGACAAAAGGTGGAAATTATAGGCAATTAGCAAGACACCCCCAAAAAAGGAGTGATTCTGCAGGTGGTGACCACAGACCACTTCTCAGTTCATATGCTTCCTGGCTGATGTTTTGGTCACTTTTGAATGCTGGCGGTGCTCTCACTCTAGTGGTAGCATGAGACGGAGTCTACAACCCACACAAGTGGCTCAGGTAGTGCAGTTCATTCAGGATGGCACATCAATGCGAGCTGTGGCCAAAAGGTTTGCTGTGTCTGTCAGCGTAGTGTCCAGAGCATGGAGGCACTACCAGGAGACAGGCCAGTACATCAGGAGACGTGGAGGAGGGCGTAGGAGGGCAACAACCCAGCAGCAGGACCGCTACCTCCGCCTTTGTGCAAGGAGGTGCACTGTCAGAGCCCTGGATGGTTCTGACTTAGAATATGTGGACAACTACAAATATTAGGTGTCTGGTTAGACTGTAAACTCTCCTTCCAGACTTACAGTAAGCATCTCCAATCCAAAATTAAATCTAGAATCGGCTTCCTATTTCACAACAAAGCCTCCTTCACTCATGCTGCCAAAAATAGCCTGGTAAAACTGACTATCCTACCGATCCTTGACTTTGACGATGTCATTTACAAAATAGTTTCCAACACTCTACTCAGAAAACTGGATGTAGTCTATCACAGTGCCATCCGTTTTGTCACCAAAGCTCCATATACTACCTACCACTGCAACCTGTATGCTCTCGTTGGCTGGCCCTCGCTACATATTCGTCGCCAAACCGACTGGCTCCAGGTCATCTATAAGTCTTTGCTAGGTAAAGCCCCGCCTTATCTCAGCTCACTAGTCACCATTGCAACACCCACCCGTAAGACGCGCATCCCCAAAGCCAACACTTACTTTGGCTGCCTTTCCTTACAGTTCTCTGCTGCCAATGACTGTAACGAATTGCAAAAATCACTGAAGCTGGAGACTTATATCTCCCTCTCTAACTTTAAGCATCAGCTGTCAGAGCAGCTTACCGATCATTGTACCTGTACACAGCCAATCTGTAAATAGCACACCCAACTACCTCATCCCCATATTGTTATTTATCTTCTTGCTATTTTGCACCCCAGTATCTCTACTTGCACATCATCATCTGCACATCTATCACTCCAGTGTTAATGCTAAATAATGCTAATGCTAAGTAATTATTTTGCTTCTATGGCCTATTTATTGTCTTACCTCCCTAATCTTCTACATTTGCACACACTGTACATAGATTGTTTTATTGTGTTATTGACTGTACGTTTGTTTGTGTAACTCTGTGTTGTTTTTGTCGCACTGCTTTGCTTTATCCTGGCCAGGTCACAGTTGTTAATGAGAACTTGTTCTCAACTGGCCTACCTAGTTAAATAAAGGTGAAATAAAAAACAAGCAATGGACATTAGACCGGTGGAAATGTGTCCTTGTATCTGATGAGTCCAAATTTGAGATTTTTGGTTCCAACTGCCGTGTCTTTGTGAGGCGCAGAGTAGGTGAACGCATGATCTCCGCATGTGAGGTTCCCACCGTGAAGCATGGAGGAGGTGTGATGGTGTGGGGGTGCTTTGCTGGGGACACTGTCTGTGATTTATTTCTAATTCAAGGCACATTTAACCAGCAAGGCTACCACAGCATTCTGCAGCGATACGCCATTCCATCTGGTTTGCACTTAGTGGGACTATAATTTGTTTTTCAACAGGACAATGACCCAACACATCTCCAGGCTGTGTAAGGGCTATTTGACCAAGAAGGAGAGTGATGGAGTGCTGCATCAGATGACCTGGCCTCCACAATCACCTGACCTCAACCAAATTGAGATGGTTTGGGATGAGTTGGACCGCAGAGTGAAGTAAAAGCAGCCAACAAGTGCTCAGCATATGTGGGAAGTCCTTCAAGACTGTTGGAAAAGCATTCCAGGTGAAGCTGGTTGAGAGAATGCCGAGTGTGCAAAGCTGTAATCAAGGCAAAGAGTGGCTACTTTGAAGAATCTCAAATTGAAAATATATTTAGATTTGTTTAACACTTTTTTGGTTACGACATGATTCCATATGTGTTATTTCGTAGTTTTGACGTCTTCTATTATTCCACAATGTAGAAAATAGTAAAAATAAAGAAAACCCTTGAATGAGTAGGTGTGTCCAAACATTTGACTGGTACTATATATATATATATAAATATATATATATATATATATATATATATATAAATATATATATAAATATATATATATATATATATATAAAAACACAGGAAATCACATGTTTTACTGCACTGGGCCTTTAACAAACAGCTAACCATAAAATCTATATAGGACATTGCTGTGTGTCTGAGCAAGAAAGGAAAGGTCACCTTTTGCAGCAGTAGACACACGTCCAGGTGACTGTCACGATGAAGACAATGACCATGAAGAAGGACAGGATGAAGTAGAGAACCCGCCACTCTGCCAAACAGAATAGAGAAAGGACTGGCACTGTGAATGTAGCATCTCACAGCAGACGGGGCAAACAAGTATGTCGTCCTCTCAGGACCGATGAATGAACATGGCTCACCACAGTTGCTCTCTCCATCACCAAAGAACCGGCGAATGAGGTTCTCTGTCCAAAAGGGGTCACAGACGCACTCCTTGGTGATTGGGTCACACGTCCCATGGCCCGAGCAGCGGAGCAAGCACACTGTGTGGGGTGTGGGATGAACACCAATACACAAACAGGATCAGCATACACCCCGGCAGAGGACAAAGACAGACAGCTTTCTTAGTCACCAAGTGATGAGACGTCATCTAGTCTAATTTAATCTCTCATGTAATATAATCAGATATGGACTATAATGTTGTTATAACATTGAAACAGGCTTTGATATAATATGGTATGATAAGGTAAGATGTGGTGTTCTGTGTTGTGGTACTCACTGACTGTATCCACTCGAAGGACTCTGAAGAGCAGGTATTCAGTCTTCTCCCTCAGCAGCTGACCACGCAGCAGAATGGCCAGTTTAGGACCAGGGACTGGCCCCTCAGGACCCTGCACTGAGAACCTCAGCACTGTGCTACACACACACAGAATACACATGAACAATGTGTAATTAAAAAAAAAAAAAAACATGAGTGCTTTGTATGTGTTTTCTGCATTGGGCAGTACCTGATATCTGAGTGTCCCCATAGGCCCCTTAGGTGTAGGTCATTGTCCAGGACGTGGAGCAGTGCGGCCAACTGTCTGAGCACTGTGTCCTTCTGTGACACACTCACCTGGGCCAGCGCCACCAACATCTCCACCTCCACCTCCTCACGACCCCCAGGGTCTGTGGACACACAGAGAACATATCCACTCTGACAGAACACACATATGCTGTACGTGCTGTTCAGCTCTTCCTCCTCATGCTCGTCGTGGTCTGTGGGGAAACACAGTCTGAGAACACACACACACATCTACCTGGCCGCACTTCCATGGTGGCTGTGGCGATGCTGCTGCGTCCCTGGGTGTCTGTGACACGCAGCTGGAACAGATAGGTCCCCTCCACCAAGTTGGCCAGGTACAGGGAGGCCTGCTGCTCTGAACCATACAGCACGTCCTGGGGGAACAACAGGACAGAGTAGTTCCTACTTCCTACCAGTTTAGCTAACAGCATATTACCAGTTAAAACTATATTTACCGTATACCTAAGTATCAAGACTCCTCTCACTCACCCCAGCAGCAGGGCTCTGACTGTCCCGGACCCAGAGGAAGTGCACCTTGCCTGGGTCACCATCCGTCACTGAGCCTCTGAGCACCAGGGAGTTGTTGGGCAGGGTGACGGTGTGGCTACCGCTGGCATGTGCTACAGGGGGAAGGCTTCTGGCTGAGGGAGGATGGACAACAGGCTGTAGATGAATACCATCATTTTCAACCAGCCTGGGTGATGATGTATCATCTTGTTTTGAACAGTTTTGCAGTGTTTGAAGCATTGTGTGTTTTCTTAGCAGGTTGACGTTTATTGTCATGAATTATTGTTAGGGTTAGGCATTAGGGTTAGCAGTGTGGTTAAGGTTAGGTTTAAAATCACATTTTATTGCTTTGTGGCTGTGCCAGCTAGGGACCACTCTGCAGAGCTGCCTCCAGTACATGAGTCATCCCAATAAATGCCAACCTGTGTTTTCTTACCCTCTTGAACCCTGACTGTGAGCAAGGCACTGTCTTTCAGCCCTTCTTGGTCACTCACAGTCAGACTAAATGTATAGCGGCCCGCTCTGAGGCCCGTTACTATGGCTATGGGCTTGTCCACACCCTCTGTCCTTGACCCTGGAGGACCTCTACAAAACAACACAGAAAATGACATTGTGAGAAGGCTCTTCAGCTTGTTCTTCATATCTTTATAGACTTTTATGGACTCAACCGTTGACCTATATGAACAGCGTTGGTACCTGATGGTGTCCCAGTGGTAGCTGGTGACGGCGTGGTCATCAGTGCTGCTGCTTCCGTCCAAGGTGACGCTGGTCACTGGGAGGGTCAGCTGCCTGTTAGGACCCACTATAGCCACAGGGGCTCCGTTTGACTCCTTGACCTCAGCTATGGGGGTGCTTTTGTTCTCTATGAGACAGAGAAAAACAGGTAATTTGTTGAAACATGTCCTATTCATGTTTTGATACCCTTGGCTTTACCTTGGGTTTACTACTGGGTGGACTAAGGTAAAGGAATGCCTGAAGTACACTGCCTGAGGACAATCCTATGTTGTAGAACATATCTGATACTCTGTTATAATCTTAATACGGTCCTTATGTAATTTACCTGTCTTCTGAGTGACAGAGGCACTGACAGAGGAGGTAGCTGCAGTAGGGTCATCCTGCCTGTGGGCCAGGGTAGCAGCAAGGCCAGGGCTGGAGGTGGGAGTGACATGGCTGGGGTAGGGCATTTGGTCATTCTCCACTGACTGAATGACCTTTACTGTAGCCATGGTGGAGTCTGACAACCCGGCAGAATCTGTAATGGTCAACCTGGAAAAAATCAAGATGATTCCAGCTATTCTTGTATTGTGGTGGGGAAACATTGATGGTAATGGCTTACACATTACCATCAATGTCTATGTCACGTTTCCATGAGGCTTCATTTAAAAAGAATGTCAGCTAAGGTTTTTTATAGGGAAGATATAACTATCTAAAGAAGAAAGAAAACCTTTGGTCCTGTATTCCTGTTAGTTCAACACCAACTATGATTAATAGAGACCGTGCACTGTAACTATCAGCGCAGTCTGACCTTTGTTCCATGGTAGAGCAGCATACCCAAACTATTTTATTTCTTTATTTCATTCACTATTTGAATTTCAGGCTTGAATTGACTGGGATAAAATTGATTTGGACCCTAAATTTAGGCCACAGAGGTCCTATCCATACCTGAACGTGTACTCCCCAGGGGCAAGGTTGGATAGGTTGAGAATCTGTGTGTCCGAGAAAGCTCCAAGCTCTATGGATGGACCTCCAACCTGCTCCCAGTGATGGCTGATGATCACTCCATCATCAGAACTCTCTGTGAGGGACCATCAAACACAAGATAGTCATAATATAGGCCAAATCTATTCTGTAAACGGACGCACATGATATCTCATTAGGTGGGTGCTTGATAGAATTGACAGTCAAATAATTGGATAGGACCTGCAAACTCAAATTCATCAAGAGATTTAAATACTGGCTGTCACAATCGTAGAAATAACATTCGGACCAAGGCGCAGCGTGATATGGGTTCCACATCTTTTTATTCGTGAAACGCACAAAACAAGAAAAAAGCAACCGATACGTGAAACTAAGGAGTGCTCACAGGCAACTACACATAAACAAGATCCCACAAAACACAGTGGGGAAATGGCTGCCTAAATATGATCCCCAATCAGAGACAACAATAAACAGCTGCCTCTGATTGGGAACCATACCAGGCCAACATAGAAATAAAACAACCTAGATTACCCACCCTAGTCACACCCTGACCTAACCAACATAGAGAATAAAAAGGCTCTCTATGGTCAGGGCATGACACTGGCTAACGTGATTTAAATACAGCAGTAAGACAATATTTCGACCCAAAACAGATCTTCATCCTCAATTGAAACATTGTTTTTGTTTCACATCAATAAATGTTGGAGCATTTGAGTGTGCATACCCTAATGGCTCTTAGTCCAGTATTTTGATATTAGATTAAACTCCTCGATCTGTAATGTTCATTCATCTGTCTGATACTACTGCTCTGGTGACAAGAGGAAGACTGCCCTCTACTGATTCATCAACACCATGTCCAGCAGCATCTCAACATCCACAGGGGAACATTTCTCCTTTCCATTTCTCATTTTTGGGTGACTGTCATGATGATAAATATTTAGATAATACATTAACCCAACATCTAAAACAAATTATTTATTGAGGTTGTTACAAACTTGGAAAAGAAAGAACACACTGATGCAAAAACCATTTCTCAATTTAATGAATATGGTCTTACATTTACATTTTAGTAATTTAGCAGACACTCTTATCCAGAGCGAAATACAGGAGCAACTAGGGTTAAGTGCCTTGCTCAAGGGCACATCGACAGATTTTTCCCCTAGTCGGCTCTGGGATTCGGTTACTGGCCTAAACGCTCTTAACCACTAGGCTACCTGCCACCCCAGATATATAGTATTATATGCAAACTATTCAATTACACGATATCTGAAACAGATAGCTTATTTTGTTTACAATAATACAGTAATTGTTCATTTACAAGGCGTTTAGAAGTAGAATATACACGCCACAATGGAAATGGACGCTTCTCTGTCGCCCTCTTTCATTGGGAAGTTTTGTTCTAGCATCTATTTTTTTCAGTATTTGACATTGTTTATTTTAAAGTGCTACCCCAAGATTATGTTAAAGTAGACTAGCTTGGCCTGAAAGCCATTCTGTTAAAATATGTTATAATGTTCATTAGGTATAACCCATAAGTCCTCACAGTCTTTCTATGTCAAGCAAACAGTAGCTATAAGAAGTAGTTTAAATTCAGCTTGTAAACTGAAATCAGCATTTTCCCCACATTTCATATATCTAAGTCAGAGGAGAATCACTGGGTCCAACGTGACAGTGGCCTACATGTCAAATCGCTGGTCTCCAAGGGGAAAAGCCTGGTCACAGCTCCATCTCTTGGCTCTAAGGGCGAAGCCGCTCACAGTGCTACTGGTGACCTGCACCACCCGTCAAAGCCCCAAAAGGCTAAATCCTGCTTGTTGACCCCATCAACCCCAATGAAATCAGGATGATCCTGAGGAAGGTTGGTTGTCTAAGCTCATCTCAGACGGCTGTGTCATGTCCTAAGCTATCCCAGCGGGCCTCACAGTGTCCAGTCCTGTCCCAGAGTGCTGTGCAGCATGTGGAAGGCAGTGCCTGTCAGGTGCCTGGCCACATTTCCTGCCCACTGACAGAGAAGCTGCTGAACAACATAGCAAAGAAAGAAATGAAGTTAAAAAAATACATAAATAAAAAGAAAGGACCTGGAAAAGAAATGGAGCAAGCTGCAGAGGCCTAAAGCGGTCCTCAAGCTGCGACGGGGCGAAACCCGCCCTCAGCAACAGCCAGCCAGATGGAAGGGGGCTCTGCCAGTATGTCAGATAAGGCGTCTATCAACAAAGGACAGAAGAGAGCAGCCAGCCAGATGGAACGAATAGAACTCCAAATCCAAACGCTTCTTCAATATCCCTCCCAGCCAGAAGAAGTCTAGAGCCATTAATATTTACTCATATGCATTTGCACCCAGCCACGTAGCCAATCACACATACACACACAAGCACTAACAACATTTGCTTTTAAGTTTAGGTTTGCAGCATCTATTAGTTTGAAAATACACTTTTACATTAACCACACACAGTCAGTGTGTAGTATTTGTATTCATATCAGTCTGTTTTATGGTACATCAGAGCTGTGACTGATCATTCATCTGATATATATTTATCTTTAGTAGGCCTACTCTAAAAGTAAATAGTCAAATTATGGTAAGATTAGTCACCATCCAAAGCCAACTATTTCATACATACGGCTGCCGTTGTCGATGGTTGAGCTGGCAGGAAGTGACACGACCTGGGTTACTGGGACGGTGACGGCTTTGGCGGTCTGGTTCCTTCTCGCCGCTGTAAGGTAAGAGATATTCCATCCATTAGGACTGTCAGCAATGTGTGACTGCTGTGTGCCCTTTCTAATTAATCCAGGAAATAAACTTCAGATCATGCTTGTAAAAAACATTGTGTTTGTGACTGTACCAGTTTGTGGCTCTGGGCCGACAGAGGCTATCAGTTCCACTGTGTCCCTGGGCAACGTTCGCTCTACAGGATTGTCAGATTATACAGAGACAAGCGATTGAGAATAAAACAAGAAAATATGAGATAGAAACAGGTTAAGTAACAGGGGGAACAAAGAATATGAAAGACTACCTACAATCACCAATTACGGTTTTAAAAAAATCCAATGAACAAAAACAAATTGCAGTACCTGTCTGTGTGAATGTGGTCAGGGGTACAGTACTGGACAGATGAGATGGGGCTTTATTGGGATGGGAAGTCCTTATTTGGCTCGGTTGGGAGGAGTGAACACTGTCATTCTGTGGTTTGGGCGTGAATGTTGGCCCTGAGCTGGCCAAGGATGTGTTCTGTAGTTCACTATCCTACAATGAAAACAACAGCAAATACATTACTATTTGTATTAGTAAAACAAGACTTGTTAATAAAGAATCTGTATTGCAAATTCCCAAATTAACCCACTCTCCAAATCACCCTCCAAATCCCCCTCCTGGGAATGGCTGACAAGCCTACATTAGCGAGAGAAGCTATGTGGATTACAGTATGTCCTATTCTCAAAGGATACGTGAAGGTCAGGCGCGCTGAGTGAATGTGACTACAGAGCAATTGAGTCAGCAAAATGTCACTGTAATAACACACACACACACATATATATGCAGACTGTCAGCTGGGTGATCGTTTATCATACCTCAGAGAAGTAAGCCTATTTAAAATGTCCCAGCTGTCTTTACAGGAGATATTTCCAACTATCTGCCTTAATTTAGACAGACTACGTTTTCATGGCCAGTTTGTCCACTAATTGTGAGCTAAATCTAATCACTGTATTGGATCAATGGAACATAAAACATCTATGTAACCCAGTATCATTTCCACCATGTCTGACAAACATGTGGTCCTCATACTGCCTGAAACCCTTTCCATGCCATCATTTCTTGTTGCGTTATGATTCCTGCCCATTGTTTCATCTGAAACTTACTTTCTTGTTTTCAGGTGTAGTGCCAGATGTGGGGTCACTGGGGGGTGCCCCCTGGTTGATAGCTGCACCAGTGGAAGGACTGGGCAGGCTGCTTTCAGCCCCTTCTGTTGCAAATCTCAGCCCCACTAGCCTGCCTTCACTTTCCGATAGGTTGAAACCATCCCTCCCTTCCAATGCTGCAGGCCAATCTAGAAGATCCCCACCGTTATCCTCAGGGCCAAGTTCACTCTCAGGGGATTCCAAACCCATCCCACCTGGGTCATCAAAATCCATCTGGGGCCCATCTAACAGGGCTAGGTCCTTCAGTGCCTCCACGTCCCCAGAGGGGCGGGGCCTCCAGCGACTGGGGTAGGGCTCCCCCCTGACCAGAGACTGGAGCAGCAGGGTCTGGGGGGATCCTCTCTGCAGGAAGGCCATATAGGAATCAGCTCCAGGTCTCTGTCTGGGCTGACAGTTCTCCCTCTGCTGGCAGCTGAGGATGTAGCAGCGACGCTCAAACAGCCAGGCCAGGTTACAACCGGGCACATCACAACATGCCTCGGCACACTGCGCCAGAGATGACACGTCCGGCACCCGCAAGATATTGCTGCTCCTCAGGGCCGGGGAGACCACAGCTTCTGAGTAGGTCGCACCCTGCCAGCACTGTGACGCCTCTGCAGCTATGGTACAGAGCACAGAGATATATGGTCAAACAGCTTTTGCTTATACTTTGCTTATATTTAGTAAAAGTCAGCAATAAAATCAGCTTGTTTCACAGTGGGAAGAGTCGCCTTCCAACATGCTCCACTAAGGCATTAACCAGATGGAACCATTAAACGGAGGAAAACTAGCATTAATTATTCAGCGATCACTTCACTGATACTGTGAGCCTAGGTATACTCACATCTTAGCTCTCAACAATATCCTCTGATAATTGAGGGACAAGGAATCAGCTGCTTTCTTTGTGTCACTGAACACAACACAGTGGCGAGTGTACGATAATGAACAAATGGACTCAATAACAGCAAACGTAATTCTTCTGCTGCTCTCACAAGGTGATATTGAGTGCACAAGCAGATCCTGGTAAACATCACCCAAATATACTGCCACTCTTAGAATGAATCAATAAGCTTTTTGGAGGTACTTAAAGGGCATATTTGGGTTCATTATCCTGTTACTAATTGTTCATTTTAACCCGGGAAAAGCATCTCTCAGTGAAACCAATGTCTTTTTAACAACATGGGTGTCACACCCTGATCTGTTTCACCTGTCTTTGTGATTGTCTCCACCCCCCTCCGGGTGTCGCCCATCTTCCCCATTATCCCCTGTGTATTTATACCTGTGTTCTCTGTTCGTCTGGTTTGTCAAGTCAACCAGCGGTTTGCCTCAGCGCCTGCTTTTACTCAGTCTCTCTTTTTCGCCCCCTCCTGGTTTTGACCCTTGCCTGTCCTGACTCTGAGCCCACCTGCCTGACCACTCTGCCTGACCCTGAGCCTGCCTGCCGACCTGTACCTTTGCCCCACCTCTGGATTATTGACCTGCCTATACTGACCCTGAGCCTGCCTGCCATCCAAACATGACTGCTGTTTGTTAACTTTATGAATGCTACAATACAACATAGAACACATAGCAAAAATATTCATTTAACATGAGGTACAGACACAAGAATGTAATTTTAAAGATGTCCCCTAACCTTCCACATAGTGCAGGATGAGACCGAGAAGCAGGTGAACTCCTGTCTGCATGATGCACCAAACAGACTGATCTAAACCTGGAACACAGAAGAAATCAGAAACATTACACATTGTCCCAGATAATACTAATAATAATCACATCACCTACTGTATCTACCAATGACCACTTTGATACTCACAAAAGCAACATGGATTCTCCGACCCACAGAGAATGACCATTAGTATCCTCCTGCCTCATGTTGAGTGGATGGTGTGTGACTCCTCCATCCTTGGCAAGGATGACACAGCATCGCTCTCTGCCCATACCTCCCATGGTGGACTCTACTGGTGGTAACCTGTTACTACTGTCACCCTGCTGTGTGCTTACTGTGTAGGTAAACAATTATCATATTTATGTTGTTTCAGCTAATTGTTAAGGGTAGTGGTTAGGATAAAGTGTTATTCTAATATAGGGCTAAAGATCAAGGGTCACTGTTAGTCACTGTATTTGAACTCAGGACAAAGCACTGCATTTGAACTCAGGACAAAGCACTGCATTTGAACTCAGGACAAAGCACTGTATTTGAACTCAGGACAAAGCACTGCATTTGAACTCAGGACAAAGCACTGCATTTGAACTCAGGACAAAGCACTGCATTTGAACTCAGGACAAAGCACTGCATTTGAACTCAGGACAAAGCACTGCATTTGAACTCAGGATTGATCCCATTATCTGGGTTTTTGTATACCATGCTGAGAAAGTCACTGAATAAGCTGACACCATAGAAGGCTCTAAATAACTAATCAATCAATCAATTACTTAATCATGAGTAAACCTAACATATTGGTAATGTGTGGTCGCACTAAAACACTACATCCAATAAAGTCGACAAGCTGATTTCCTTTACTTTCTCCCGATCCGCTAACGTTCTATTATAAAACGCTGTTTCACCACCAAGGACAGCGACTACCCTCGGCGAGAGAGGTAGTGGAGAAAAGGGGTTAATGAGGCCTTTGATATTGACGCAACCAACTTTTTTTCTAGACTGGGGTCTGCTACAGTATTCTAGAAGCTAACGTCTAGCCTACTAACCTCACGGTTGTTGAGGGGATAACATGGTTCGACTGTGTAGCCTACTACAACAGTATATCGCATTTAAATAGATACTACCGAGCAAGCCAGAGCAGTTCAACTATTAAAAGCAGCCCTACAGCACTGTAACTGCTCATTCATACCTGTTACTGCTCATACAGCACTTGCGAAAGATGTAGCTACACGTGAGACACTCACCAAGGATGAAGGGTGCAAAAATGTATCCAAATACCGTTAGAAGTGAACGTCGTTGTTCCAGTTGAAAATACAAATTAGGGGGTGTAGTGTCCCGGCGCTCAGACACTGCAGTCGAAATACGCTTAGCTCGGCTCGGTTGCCACTGTCTTGTTCACGCCAGCTACTGTACCATCATTCTCCGCTGTTCCCCTGCTGCTGTTACCAGTAGACATCCTTTGTAGCTCTTTTGGGCGCAGCCGGCTGGGTGGTGGTGTGTCTCGAGAGGCAATTTGATCTGCAGCTGAGCAAAATGAATGCGCACTGATATTCGGGGAAAGGATGCTCATGTCATGCTGCTCACCATCACTGCCTGGCCTCGGTGGCTTGCCTTCCATGCAAGGGGAGGAGGACGATATATCTTCAATTTACAGTACCAGTAAAAAGATTGGACACACCTACTCATTCAAGGGTTTTTCTTTATTTGTACTATTTTCAACATTGTAGAATTATAGTGAAGACTTCAAAACTATGAAATAACACATGGAATTATGTAGTGACCAAAAAAGTTGTTAAACAAATCAAAATATATATTTTACATTTGAGATTCTTCAAAGTAGCCACCCTTTGCCTTGATGACAGCTTTGCACCCATTTAAAAAATAAATAAATACATAAAGTACAAACAAAACAACAACAAACAATTAGAACACCTATTATTATTGTTATTATTATTGTGCGGCCCTTGCCGGGTCACTTTCAGTTTCACCCAGTGACGGAATGGTTTCTCTCGAGAGGGGGCGTATTTACGAGGAATCGAAACCAAATTTTCCCGTCTGAATTTCTACTGCAATCCATGGTCCGTCATGAAAATAGTAGTATTTATTTTATAGTCTGAATTTGAAAATCTGCATTACTATATAGCATGTAGTGTTAAGTAAGCAGCCTAACTTACATGTCACCTTATTTGGAAAGGACCTGTAAGGCCTACTCTGTCAGTTGGGAGTAAGTGGAGCTGAATGCAGTTTTTGTTCCCATGGGTGAAACAGTTGTGTAAAAGTGAAAAAGTGAACAGAGATGGGGGACAAGCAACAAGACTCAGTGGAAAGGTAAGTGACAAGCCAGATATGTTTGCGATAGGTTATAGGCTACGTCGGTGGGCTCACGGTGTGACAACACCTGGTATGTGGTGGGTTTGATTCCTGCACGAGCCACATACAGCACTGAATCATGTTAGCGATCAATTTGGATTAAAGCAAGCATCTACTAAATCAGAGGCCATATTATTATAGGTGTCTGGCATTTTGTAAAGTCAGTCAATTTTGGGGGGATGAACTAATACCTCTCTTGTGATCCTCTTATGATACCTACATAAACAGGCCAGCAGATGGCAATAAGAACCAAACGAGTGACTCCCTCCAACAGGTTACAGCCCCTGGAAATTCCAAGGGGAGAAAGAAGAAGAGAGGAAAGAAAAAGAGGAGTGCCGAGAAGATGGAGGACAAGGAGGGAGAGATGGACAAATCTGCCCCATTGCAGTCTGTCCTGGTTCAACCACAATCAGAGGAATCTAACCCAGCCCAATCCCCATCAGTGCAAGCTGACCCATCCTTAGGGCAATCTAATCGAGAAAAACCTACACCGGAGCAACCCAAACCAGAGACACCCAAACCAGCACAACGTAACCCTGCCCAACCACCTACAGGGCATCAAAACCCAGCCACGCTCCCTTCAGCGCTACCCAATCAAGCCCAACCAGAGCAACCCAATCCAGTGCACCCTAACCTAGGCCAACCACCTTTAGACCATCTCTCCCTAACCCAGTCAAAGGACCAGCCACCTCAAGCCCAACCACATCCAGATCAGGGTCCTCCAACCCGGTTATCCACAGATCAGTCATCTCCACAACAGTCTTCACCAGATCAGCCAGATCCGTCATCTCCAAACCAGTCATCACCAGATCAGTCATCTCCACAACAGTCATCACCAGAACAGCCAGATCAGTCACCTCCACAACTGTCATCACCAGAACAGCCAGAGCAGTCATCTCCACAACAGTCATCACCAGAACAGCCAGATCAGTCATCACAGTCATCTTCAGACGAGGACAAACCTAAGAAAAAGGGAGATCCAAACAAACTTTCCCTTCTGACCTGGAACATAGACGGCCTGGACCTGAACGATATCAAGGAACGTCTCTCAAGGCTACTGGACTACCTGATCAAGTGAGTCACATCAACACACAACACATTTCGTCATATAGTTTTTAGGATGAGAAGTTTGTGTGTCATTCCCGTAACCCACCCCCCCACTGCGTGGAGAGAAGCTGTGACCAATAGGAGGGAGACAGTCGTCACAGTTAATAAGATTTTGGCCCATTGCTTTTGAAGTCTGTCCTAGATTCATCTTCGGCACAATTTTCTTATTCACTTTTGTCACGGAGTAAATTCTTTTTACCCTCCCTTTTAAAACTGCACATATGAACCTTTATTTTCCTCTATTTTCCTGTGGTCAAGTCACAGAACAAAATGATATGTTTACGAGTCATTAAACAACATCTTAAGCAGTGAAATAGCGTTGTGTTGATTTCTCATGTTCTTTCTCCCTTGAAGGTACCACCCCGACATTGTGCTACTGCAAGAGGTTATTTCACCAATTTACCAGGTTTTACAGCAGGTTCTGAAGCCGTATCATCTGTTGCCGGGTAAGCAATAACATTATAAAAATACAATTTCTTTAATAATATTTTTAAAATAAACTCTCAGTATGACATCAATGCAATTGTGGATTATATGACTGTAATTATGTACTGTGTTTATGGTTATCCTTCCTGTGTTATGTTGATATGGTCCATCCCAGGTAGTGACAGAAGCTATTTCACTGCCATACTGCTGAGGAAGTCCAGAGTTCAACTTCTGGAGAGTAGCATAGTGAATTACCCTACCACAGAGATGAGGAGAAATCTGCTTATGGCCCATGTAAGAACTCTCCCTGTACCTTGCTTTATCTTTTCCCGTCGTCTCTCATTCCATCAAATTTCATTAAGTAATAGAAAATGTGCACAGATACTCAAGTTACACATGCAGATCTCAAGTTACGATTCTGCCCTTACTCAGTGTCTCTCTGCTCTCTCTGTCATGGACCAGGTTTCTTTCCTTGGCAATCCGTTGTGTGTGATGACGTCCCACATGGAGAGCATGAAGCCCCAATCCCTGGAACGCCAGAACCAGCTGAGGACGGTGTGGAAGACAATGAGGGAGCAGCCCCAGGACCACAACGTCATCTTTGGGGGAGACACCAACCTCAGGGACTGGGAGGTGAGACAGGGAGAGAGCGAGCGATGTGTTTGACATGTACATCATGTGTGTATGTCTGCAACGTGTCTGTGTGTGTTTCCAGGTGAAAAACCAGGGCGGTCTACCCGAGAGCATCTGTGACGTATGGGAGTCCCTGGGCCAGCCGGAAGACTGCCGGTATACCTGGGACTGTGTCACCAATGACAACAAGGACCTCCCTTTCCCTGCACGTCTGCGCTTCGACCGCATCTTCCTGAGGCAGGCCGGCGAGGGGTCAAAGGTCAGCCCTGATGGCATCACCCTGGTGGGCCTGGAGAGGTTGAATGACTGTCAACGCTTTACCAGCGACCACTGGGGTCTCCTCTGCACCTTTGTCATAAAACCTCTTGAACCTCTCAGTCAAGCAACACCTGAATGATACAACGGGAACAGTTAGCTGTGCATGTCATGTCAACCTGGAACAGCATAGAAGACTTTGCCCATCTTATTTATGTACATTGGGAGATTTCGACCTAGGAACGGACAGGATTATGGGCACAGCAATAGTGATTAATGACTTCAATTTCTATGTTTGGCAACTGCTGCTGTTCCAAGGCACACTTTTAATTTATCCAGCCACATATTTGTCTGTGCCAACAGGTTATGTACCCTAGTCAAGGGCACATTCATACTGTCTTTGGACTTGGAAGCAGAAACTATATTGGCTACCCTCCAGGTTATAGTATCTGATTATTTTCTATGACTGTTTTAAACATCACAGCAGTATCAAGCCAATTTCACAATAAACACATTTTGTTCCAGACAATTATTTGTATTTGTAATTATTACACTTTGATATGACTTTCTATGTCATTTTAATTTGCAAGGCTGTATTGTTTTAGAGAACAGTTTATTAACTTGCTGTTAATGTAACAGATCTCTACCATTTTGCACTCTCAAAGTGAACGTGTTGTGTATTAGAAGCCTTACCCAACCATTCAGTAAAAATAGCACAGAAGAACCCCATACCAAACATTTTCCTACTCCACATTAATGAAGTTAGTTCTGGTTTCTCTCCACTAGAGGTAGTTCTGGTTTCTCTCCACTAGAGGTAGTTCTGGTTTCCCTCCACTAGAGGTAGTTCTGGTTTCTCTCCACTAGAGGTAGTTCTGGTTTCTCTCCACTAGAGGTAGTTCTGGTTTCTCTCCACTAGAGGTAGCTCTATCCATATCCCAGATCCACTCACTGCGCCAGACACTGAGTGGTGAAATGACCTCCAAAAATAAACTCCTTTATCGCATTAGGGATAAAGCCAGCCCTATGAATAACACCTGTCTAGTCCTGATAGCACCACCCCAACAGAGCCACCTTCACTGTGAGAGAGAGAAAGCGTGGTGCATTCATTCATGAAACCGGTGCTTTGTCAATGGTATCCATCGTGGCATTAAGCTGCCAAATCAGACAGGAGAAAATACAGACACAAAACAGACTTCAAACTGTTTTTGTGACTACATGACCACTTGTATGCTGTTTCCTGAGCACCTGGTCTGGTTGAGACTGACGGTATCTAATAGATGTTCTGTCTTGACTGTTTCTCTAATGCTTTTCTCCTCTCTTGGCGTTCTCTATTACTGATAACCTCAAGAATGAATGCTCCCTCATTGAAATGCCTTGAACATTTTGCTATCAATAATGTGCATCAATGGATATGCAAACGTAGCAGCTGACTCATTTATTTTTAGGGAGGGGTTGGTTGCAAGGCTAATGATTTGTTTTGACAACCATAGATAATTTCTTTATTTCGCTGATCATATATTTCTTGTGTGTGCGTTAGGGTGACTTTCTTCACAAAGTGTGTGAGTCTGTGCTTTTGAGTAAGTGTGTGTAGGCATCTTTGTGTGCTATTATGTGCATGATTGTGTACGTGTGTGTGTGCGCGCACTCACGATTGTGTGTGTATGCATGCGTGCGATTATATCGCTTGCGCACGATTGTATCGGTTTGCTGTGGCTTTCTGTTCCTGCACAGGTTGTTTCCTGAGTTATCTCCCCTAGGACCAGTGCACCCTCTTGTCTGTTTTAGATGGATAGTAGTATCTTCTGTAGGGGGAGAAATGGGTGAACAGGGCCCCAGTGTTTTCCTTTGGAAAATTGATTGGGAGCTCATTTTCTCAGCTGTTTAATCCGAGCCGAATGCAAATATGTCGGCACAGTCTGCCGGAAATTAGGAGAGATGGCAACCTGTCAACGTGAGGAATTATTTGTTACTGGCGTGGCTTCAGCGAGCGGGCTAGCTTACATGTATATAAATGCACTAGCGCCTTCTCCGTTAACATCCTCAGTAAATAGCCTGTCAGTCAATCAGCCAGGTGCATTCTGGGACAGTAGCCAAAAATAGGTTTATTTGTTTTGTTTTGGGGAGGTACAGAGGATGACCTGGAAAAGGTGCAAATCCTCTGTGTGTTGTTAGACATCACACTCATTCTCTCATGTGATGATACTGTCTCTAGGAATGAAGACTAAAGCTGGTTGAAACGATCATGTCTATTTGTTTTATTTTCAAGGTTGTAACCTGACCAAAAAGACATACAGGCCTGTAGTAGAACATCCAATTATCAATTTTGACAGTGTCATTATTCATGCAATTATCACGTTTATCCATAAAAATATCTATGTCCACTTTCTATCTACTTACAATTAAACATAGTGTGGAATATGATTCACATATGAATTATCATGCAATCTTCTTGCGGAATATTAAAATAGGTGGTCAAACAACAAAGCAAAAACATGGTCAATTTGCTTTTCTACTGTATCCGAGACTAGGGCCTTAGAATGGTTAATATTGGTAATATGTTATCATGTATTGATATTCACTGTGACTTTAACATCATTCTCAAGGTCAGTCTCATGAGGCACTGTACTGTTCCTTCCAGAATTCAGCAGTGTGTGGAGGCTTTCTCCTATACACTACAACCCCCTCCCTCCTTCATGTAGTGCTGTGGACAAATGGTGTTCTAATTCCTGTCCAAGGCAGCAGTCTAAAGGACAGGCCTCTAATGAAGAAACAAATACCTGTAATATGTCTATGTCACCACCTCTTTGTCTTTTCATTGTAGTCCACATCCTCCTCTCCTCTCTCCCTTTTTCTCTTTTCTCCTCCCTCGCTCCACCTGATTTTCATAATCAATCGCTCCCAATCTCAGCTGTGCAGTAACTGAAAACCATAACCTCCCCTCTGTTCCCTTTCACCGATCCTGTCAAAGTTTTTCTTGTTTTTAAAGTGCCTGCCTCAGCAGCTTGGTTCCCCATTGGTTAACCTCTCTGACCCAGCCTACTGATTTGGCTGGGGGTAGCTGATTCACAGGAAGCGTACACAGGAAGGGGTTACATAAGTACTTCCTCTCCTACCACTGGCAGCCTCTCATTCAGTGTGTGCATGTAGAGCACATTTCTATACCCTTAAAGCTAACAAGGGTCAATAAATATGTCTGATGTGTTTTTGGACTCGAGAAACAGATACAGTTGTGATGAATTCAGAGTTTTTTTTGTTAACATAGACATGAGAAGAGGTGACATACCTTTCTCTGTTCTTACTGTACAATTGAGTCAAACCATCCAGTCTAGGCTGTAACCAGAAGGTAATAGCCCTAGGGCACAAACCATCCAGTCTAGGCTGTAACCAGAAGGTAATAGCCCTAGGGCACAAACCATCCAGTCTAGGCTGTAACCAGAAGGTAATAGCCCTAGGGCACAAACCATCCAGTCTAGGCTGTAACCAGAAGGTAATAGCCCTAGGGCACAAACCATCCAGTCTAGGCTGTAACCAGAAGGTAATAGCCCTAGGGCACAAACCATCCAGTCTAGGCTGTAACCAGAAGGTAATAGCCCTAGGGCACAAACCATCCAGTCTAGGCTGTAACCAGAAGGTAATAGCCCTAGGGCACAAACCATCCAGTCTAGGCTGCAACCAGAAGGTAATGGCCCTAGGGCACAAACCATCCAGTCTAGGCTGTAACCAGAAGGTAATAGCCCTAGGGCACACTGTAAGAAAGTGTGACCTTCTCTGACCCGCTTTGATGCATGGTCAATCATACTAATATGACTGTAATATTGTTCTCGGGGGGAATGCTGTGTAAAAGTATCTGATCGATAGTAATCACATTTAAGTTTCAAAAGAGGTGATAGAAGACCCTAAGAGGTTATTAAGGGACTTTTCAACCCCCCTATTGGAGCTCAGTCCGTGTCAGAGAGCATATATGTGAAATGAACTGGGGTCATAAAGGGGTCGTATTAGCTTGCACCACTGGCTAGCTGCAGGAGGAACAGTGGCCTTGCTTTTCCCTCTACCATAGTGGAGTGGCAGTGGCAAAACACTGGCGGAATGGGGGAGGAAATGTTTTGGAACTGTAGATATGTGTGTGGTCAGAGCTAGAAGGATCAACAAAGGGCAAATTGTTGCCAGCAGCAGAAATGCTGAAACAACTTCACACACACATCTCATTTCAGAGCCCCCCCGGGCTTTTTGTTGGGGTAGCTGGCCCCTTTGATGTTATCCTCAGTCTACCATACATATCTGTCCTATCGCCGGAGATTGCTTGCATACACTTCCTTGTCATGCCTACCTTGACATGTTAAGACATAACCAGTAGATCATTTCACATTTCCTCACCATCAGCTGTTGAAGACAGGTCTAATCTTCCAGCCGACATATTTTGGCCTGATAAGCAGGACCTCTCAATAAGGATAATCGTTTAGCGGTGCCAAGATAACAACTTTGAAGAGAGGAGGTTTCTGACTGAAAGATCACAAAGTAGATAGCATTGCAACACACCCACAGACACCCTAAAGCTTAGGTAAGGATTTTATATGAAATGTGGGATTTGATTAAATCCTTCTGCCAAAGATGCTTGTAGCTGGTATTTCATCTCTCTCTGTGTCAAAGGTGTAGCAGAGGTCAACTAGTCGTAGACGGATAAGCAACTTTGGATTTTCTCAGTACAGGGCAGTGTCATTACTTTAGTTCTGGTTCTCAGCTAGCTAAAAACTTATCTGGTGGCTCTAAGGCAGCACATTTTGATTTGGTTTCATTTATTTGACCATTTGAAAACACAACTGAGCTGTGTAAGTGGATACACAACGTTTAAGATCACCACAAACAAGTTTGCAACTTATTTCCATTGTGGTCCTTACATTAGCAAGTTGACATTGGACCCATGCTGGCAGCCAATGGCACCAGCAGCCAAATATACCGTGGACAAATGGTTGCCCATATTTCCTTATTTTTAGGTAAATCACCATAAATGAGAACGATTTGTCATTTAATGCCACTGAACCATCTGCCTATTACCAAGCCTGATGTCCTTACCAAGGCTGTCATCATTAAATAAAACATTCAACTATCTTGAATAAATAGTGGTATTTGTTTGACATGGTGGGCTCATTTTGAAATGAATTGATTGAACTCCATAAGAAAGCTAGACTTCAATTTTGAACTAAATGCTCACTACACATTGGTTTGAACAGTGAAGACAGAGGTCAGGTGAGAAGTGATTTAGTCAATTTCGAGATAAGAATGATTATATGGCCATGATTGCAAAGACAGTCACCTTTTTCTTGTACAGGGTATTCCAGTATGTGGCCTGAGTTGGTAAACAGTCTGACCCTCTGGGGACATTTAAGGATACCTCTCTGGACATCATGTTGCATTTTGATTTGATTTGAGCTAATCCAGACGGCCCAGGTACAAGATCATTAGATTAGGGTGGACAGTATAATGGGTAAGATTATGGAATCCAGTTTAATATGAGATCGCCCTAGTTTAGCGACACGTTATGTAAACGTATTTGGGGTTTCAATGATAATGAGTTCCTGACGGTTTGTTAGGCGATGTTCACCTTCCATAAACGCTGAGAACAGGGACAATAGACACATCCCTTAGCTGAAGTACACTGTATTCAACTTCCTGCTGTATTAAACAGTATTTGATTGGATTTATTTGATTCTTTATCCAGGAAGTCCCTTTAAAAGGAAGAGTATATAACAATATATTCTTTAGTGAGACCTTCCTTACTGTACAACCAATACAGAGTTATACATATGAGCTGTCATAGCACCTTCTATGTCCCACCAAAATGTGTATGAAATGTTTTCCTAATCCGAACATTTAGCTAACGGTGTGTCGTGTCTTTACTATCCTTATGACAAGGGTAAACTGTGTTCTTTCAATGGACTGTCATTATCATGAATTGAATTGTGTTATTATCCCATGTTGCATAATATAGTACTGTTAGTATAGTCACGAAGACATGGCCATTGACTTGTTTTTTCATCAGTACAGACACGGACAGAGAGTACACACACGCACGCACGCACGCACGCACGCACGCACGCACGCACACACGCACACACGCACACACACACACACACACATGCGCGCGCTTAGGGAGCAGTGCATTGAGATGGGCGGCAAGGTTGATTTCAGCACCATGGACAGTGTTAGCTGAACTGCCTGACTGAGAATGGGAAGAGAGAGTCTAGAAGAGGGGAGATAAGAGGAGAGAACAAGATGAGAGAGCAACGAGGAGGGCAGAGGAAAGAAAGAGGAGGAAGATATAGGTGATAAAGGAGTGAAGAGCTGAGGGGAGAGAAGAGGTAGAGGAGAGCAGGATAACAGGAGAGAAACCGAGGATTTATATTTATACGGCTCTGTCCTTGGAGGGACCTCTGTGTTAATTCCTCAACTAATGATAACAGAGGCAACAGCTGTCGTATTGCTCTGCCCTGAACATTTGATTAATGAGATTTTACTATTCGCTAAATGCACGGTATAACTAGCCGATTATTAAACTCAACTCCACGGTTTATGATGGAGTTGAGTGGCGACTAGTGTGGGCGGACTGGAGCTCCTACGTCACATAACATTTTATCAAAAATGAACGATGTTGTTTGTAATTGCGGGCTATTCTTTGTGTGCCGACATCAATCGTTTTTTATTTAATGTGAATCTGAATCTGGTAACAGGCTTGTGATTGAATAGGTTTCTGATTGAGTTTGTCAGTTGGGTAATTTATCACGCCGGATAGGGCCAAGCACAAATCTAAAACCTGATGGTTCAGTTGAGACTCCTGTGTCTCTTTCCTCTGATGCCTGATCATCGGTAATTACAGCTTTGCTGCATCTTTCATCCTGTCTTTCCTCATGACTACACAGGCAAATACATGTCAATCAGATGTTGGAGATGGGAGTTGTTGTTGGCTGTTTGATGGTAATTATTGAGGAAATGTATTGGAGCTTTTACTATTTGTGTCACACTGCAATTCCGTTTGGAAACCCTGGTTAGGGGCCGTATTTGTGTTGTTCTGCCATAGATTCCGACAGTGAGCAGAACCATATGAGACTCGGGTGAGACCCATTTCCCTCCCTGTAATCCCTGCTGTGTTGGTTGGTTCTGACCTCAGGCTTGTGTCGGGGGTTGGGACACAGTTGCTGAACACCACCACCATGGGGTCTACCCCCTGCCCAATGCCCGCCTGGCATTTCCAGCTGCCGACGCCGTGACTCGTGATGTTCACCAGATGCATGCGCCATGGTGACTGTCTGGCTGGTTGACACTGGTGGCACCTCCAACTCACTGTCTAGATTGATGTTGAGTTGAGCGAAGCATTTGAAAAGGCATACACAACATACTGTCCTCGATATAAAACGCAAACAGGGAAAATGTTCCCATGTGTCTCTTCTTTGAGATGAGATTCGGCAATCATCAGTCATACTAAGATCCCTCAGTTCTTATCCATCAAATGATCTAGTCAACTACACAAACGCAGCACTTTGAGAAATGCGGACATATTCTCCTGCTATAACCGCATCGCATCCTCCTGTGAATATCCACATGCATCCATTCCTCCAGTGGGTTGACTGGCAAGGCTAAACGCTCATTTCCTGGCCAGGAATTGTTTTCGTGATTTGTTTCCCCGCCTTGCTTCTTCCCCTCCCTTTCCCTCTTTCCCAGTGTACCTGTATTATTTTTTGCCAGGAGGCAGGATTGCTCCTGGAAAGCGACTGGCTAAAAGATGCATCTAGTTATTATCATCATCATTATCACAGGCTTTAATCTTGTCCCTTATTGAGGCACTGTGAAATGACATCCAGGCTCTGTGAGACCGTTATTAGAGTCACGGTGAGACACAACACTGATTTGATTATTTGGTTCTTGGAGGGACCTCCTATTGTTTAACGTTTCTGCAAAGCAAATTGCAGTTTGATTTCACACGTGCTGCAAAAATAAGATGTTTATTGAACATGACCCTAAAACAGATAAATCCCCTTTAACATATTCTTTGAATGGATCTTTCCTTTTGGCAAACTCCTATTGCTGCCTATGCAAAATACATTATTTTCTAAATTAACAAGAAATGTTAATTATCTCTTTTAACATTTCTCCCATTTGCTCCTTAGCTGAAAGGTTCTGCTACTCTTTAGCCCATTAATGGTTCTCATTTGTTTCATCTGGTTCTCACTGGTTCTCCTCTGGCTTTCCCCTCCCAGTGTTCAGGATGAATGTTCAGTAGTGGGTGGGCCTTCATTCATTGCCTCTGTATCAGAGCTGCTGATCAGATGGAGAATGGCTGTGCAGAACAAGGGAACAATGCAAACAGCCCTCTCCTGGATGAAACAATCTCCCCCCAGGACAAGAAAGCAATTCCAGCCAGCCTTGTAGTTAAGATTTAAACACCACTGCTAAACAGCATATACCGTATGTATCGCGCACGTGCGTGTGTGTGCATTTGTGCGTGTGTGTGTGTACATGGGTTGGTACACGTTATAACACATACATATACTATGTGTTAGTATATGTATGGTTGTGGAATCATGGAGATCCACTGTAGAATGCTGTTTTTATCAGATAAAATGTGTGTGTTTGTGTGCCTGTCTGCCTGCCTGTCTGCCTGCCTGTCTGCCTGCCTGTCTGCCTGCCTGTCTGCCTGTCTGCCTGCCTGCCTGTCTGCCTGTCTGCCTGTCTGCCTGTCTGCCTGCCTGTCTGCCTGCCTGTCTGCCTGTCTGCCTGTCTGCCTGCCTGCCTGCCTGTCTGCCTGTCTGCCTGCCTGCCTGTCTGCCTGTCTGCCTGCCTGCCTGCCTGCCTGTCTGCCTGTCTGCCTGCCTGCCTGTCTGCCTGTCTGCCTGCCTGCCTGCCTGCCTGCCTGTCTGCCTGCCTGCCTGCCTGCCTGCCTGCGTCACATGCGTGTGCATGTGATGTGTGTGTGAATATTCTCCACTTCAGATAGTGATTATAGCCCAATCTCTCCATTGATTCACCTATCACTTTGTCCCCATCAACAGCTGTCACAGACCCTCTACTGAACAGTTCCTATCGATAATGGACACTTGTGACTATATAGACCTGTCAGTGGTCAAGGACTCACCTGTCCATAGCTGTCTCAGCCTTCTGACAGGCAGAGTTGGATCAATGCATAGCGACACCCGGTGAGGTAGGGGGAAGGTGACAGTGTGACACGAGGTGGGTGACACCACATGGAGTGTGTACGGCCCAGTATATCACTGGGGCCGAGCTCCCTGCCATCCAAGACCTCTATAATAGGTGGTGTCAGAGGAAGGCCCTAAAAATTGTCAAAGACTCCAGCCACCCAAGTCACAGTAAACGGCTACCCGGACTTTGTGCTTTTCAGCCCCTACCTACATGTACATATTACCTCAATCAATCACCTAACCAAACCTACATGTACATATTACCTCAATCACCCCAACTACCTCGTACCCCAATACATTGACTGGGTACCAACTCTTTGTATATAACCTGTATATAGCCTTGTTATTGTTATTTTATTGTGTTATTTTATTGTGTTACTATTTTATTTTGATCTATTTGTTAGTTTTCTTACTTTTTAACTGCATTGCTGGGAAAGGGCTCGTAAGTAAGCATTTCACGGTAAAGTCTATACTTGCTGTATTCGGCGCATGTGACAAACAATTTGATTGGATTTGATTTGATGGAGCATTGCTGACATGCTCCAGTCCAAGGTATTGGAGAAAGAGTCATACACATTGTACATACACAAACAGATGCACATACACACAGGCAGAACACAAACACATAATGCAGACTTGCGCACGC